>NW_001865070.1:356656-424255 GCF_000002865.3 Monosiga brevicollis MX1
AGAGAGAGAGAGAGAGAGAGAGAGAGAGAGAGAGAAGCATATCAAGCAGCAACAAAGGGGGAGAGCGTCATTTCGCTTCTTTATTTTGGAGGTACCGTGTTGTTTGACGTGCGTTGATGTGTGTGTGTGTGTGACTGGCGAGGGCTGCATCGCTTCTGATCGGGAGAGAGGCTAGGCATATGTGTGCGTCCGCGTGTGCGGTTATGTGTGGCGTGTGTGTGTGTGTGTGCGTGTGTGTGCGTGTGTGTGTGTTGTGTGTTGGAAAGAACCTGGTTTCCGATCAAGGGAAACGCGGTCCGACTTGTTTGGTTGACGGGGTGTGGTTGCAGTGACGCTCACGCCATGCTGCTCCGGGTTGCTGCACGTGCAGACCGACGAGATGCGCACCGGATGTTCGCTGCTGGTGGCTGTGTTGGCTGTGCTGCTAGGCAGCAGCACGGCCTATTTCAAGCCAGACCTTCAATCCGCCTACAACTTCACCGTTCTCAAGACGTACAACAAGTCGACGCTGTACCGCATTGAAGCCAACTCCAGTTACGACAACGCGCCCCTCCTCGTCGACCTGCATGGTAGCCGCTATGAAATGGGCTATGCTTATGGGTATGCTGCTCCGTTCGAGCCTTCTCCTAGTCGTTCTTGTCGTGGATGCCTGATTGCCACTCACTGTGCTATATCTTGACCGCACGTTCATCCATTTGTAGTGCCATGATGGCCGATGAAGTCATGTTCGTCTACAACGCCTTTCTCGACTCCCTGTTGAGCTCATTCATCAACAGCACCATGGGTCTTGATGTTGCCAAGGACATTATCGGTGCCATCTGTGATTGGCAGGCCAAGCGCGACCTCTTTACCGAACTCCCTGCAGTTTACCAACAGGAACTCGCCGGTATCACCGCTGCTGGCAACGATCACGGACAGCCCGACCTGGGCAAAGCCATCGAGCGCGTCCTGGTCCTAGCCAACATGCCTGGTGACATTCCCGACTTTATCTACGTTCTCATCCGAGAGTACTTTGGCGATGCCGTCGCGGACGCCATTGGCAAACCCGTTCCCAGTCACGTGGCCTTCCGCGGTACGTCCCCGTGCTCATACAATCTGCTCGTTCAGTTCAGGCTCCTTACCAACCCGCCGAGTCTCGCCCTGGGTGGTTTAAATTTGCTTTCATTCCGGGGCGCGGTGCTTGGTACATGTAGGGTTCTGCTCCATGGTTGCAGCGTGGGGTACCCGTACGGCCAACGGCAACCTCTTTGCTGGTCAGTCTTTGCTGCCTGGGTGAGCAGGCGTGATCAAAGCGTTGTGTCTGACACGATGTGCTCTGCTTTAGGCCGTAACCTGGACTGGACCAAGGATAGCGGCATGAACCGCTACAAGCTTGTCACGGTCTTCCACCCCGAGGATGGCTTTGCGCATGCTACCGTTGGCTTTGGTGCGTGATGGCACATCGACAGTTCCCTTGCTGTACCGCTGCAACTACGTCAGCGTATTTTCTCACATCGGTGATGGATTGCATGGTATTCATGCCCTGTCATTAGCGCCCATGTGGGGTGCCATCACTGGTATGTCTTCCCAGGGCATCACGGTGCACGAGGCCAACCTCGAGGAGAACCGCATCACCTTTGACGGCTTCCCATGGGCGCTTCGTCTGCGCTATATCATGGAAAATGCCCGCAACCTGACCGAGGCCAAAGCCCTCTGGGAGGCCACCAACAACACTGTTGGTTTTAATCACATGGTATGTCGACCGCCACGTTGTTGCTACCCATTGGTTTTTCAAGCTTCTGTAGCTTTGCTCTCCCTTGTGTGCATCACTCGTCCACTCGCCTGCGCTCATCCTTTGCACGTTCCTATTGTTCTTCACGCAGGTGGGAAGTGCTTCTGACTCTCTCATCCAAGGCCGCCCTGCTGCTCTGGTTATGGAGACCATGCACAACTACACGGCCTTCTTCCACGACAACGATCCTCGGTGCGTAGAGGCAGCGCCCTTCTCATGCCACTCCCTCGGTGCCAGCCATTGCAGAGCGCTTTGGATTGTGTCCTTATAATTTTTGCGTGGCTTTGGTTCCGACAGCGAGATCAACGCCACGATTGATATTAAGAACAAGACTTATGTCATTGGCGAGGCGATTCCTGATGCTGTCTGGCGCACCAACCATGGCTACGACCCTGAAATCCGTGAGCACTTTGAGTGGAGCATGTCACCCTCCTCGAGCACCGTCTTCCGTTACTTTATCATCCATGACGCTCTGAAGCAGTATGAGGTATGTGTTGACTCAGTCTCGACTTGTCACATGGGCTTGTCATTTTTGAAGCTGCTGGCTTAGCTCAGCAACTTGAATGTGGTTTGGTTTGGCAATGAGCAGGCTGAAGGCCAAGAGATTTCCTTGGCCCAAATGGTGAACATTACGGCTGTTGTAGGTAACAAGGGTGAGTCCAGTGCACTGATGTATTATCACCCCACATCAGACTTTGTGCCGCTCGGTTCTCACCTCGAGCCATGGATGCTCATGTTAGGCGATACGCGCGACGAATTTTACACGTGTGCCGACACCACGGCTGGCTCGAACGTGGTTTCCGTGGCCTTTGCCCCCAACTCGCTTACCATGGTACGTTGTGTGTGATAGCGCCTTGCGCTTTTCTTTGTTCTAGCTCCCCTTGCTGTCTACCGCCTTTTTTCGGGTTTTTCACGTGAGCCCTGTGTGCATTTACTCTAGGCGGCGGCTTGGGAGCGAAGCACTGGTGACAACTGGCGCCCAGCGAGGTAGGATACACTTATTATTGTTGGAGGCTCATGATGCGAATGGACTGGGTCAACCAAGTCTCACTGCTGCATGTGTTGCGTTGCTTTGTAGCTGCTCGACTTATATCGAGCTGAACATGAACATTTGGTTTTGAAGCCAATCCATGTAGCACTCGACCTTGCTCTTTGCTTCTTTTTGGTTTATGTTTTCGAGCGCTAGTCTCCGCGCTCTTCGACTCGTTGATGATACGAAATTGAGCTTGACACAGGCGAATCAATCCCTTGGACTTGATGGGACAAGAAAGAGGAAGAGAGCAAGGTGTGATGGAATTGCTTGAGCACTTGACACTTTTAGGTCAGGTCACGGCTCGGGTGTCGACAACAAGCAAACAGTCAACCAAAGGAGAAGGCCTCAGGCCAATTCGCTGTTCTAAGCTACAAAAGTATTTCCAAGCAGCGACTATGCTCGAACCTCATCAACAAACTCATCAATCAGCACAGGCCCTATACAAAACATTCCGCATTTGTCATCCAAGTGAGATTGGTCGAGAGAGAGAAAGAAAGAAAGAGAGAGAGAGAGAGAGAGAGAGAGAGAGAGAGAGAGAGAGAGAGAGAGAGAGAGAGAGAGAGAGAGAGAGAGAGAGAGAAAGAAAGAAAGATGAGCGTACAAGCTTGAGTTTCATCGTAGTTCTCGACGGTGTCAGTATTCTCGCGCGCAAAAGCCAAAAGGGAGCGCCACTGATCTCGAGTGACGACCTTGATGGCATTTGACTGTCGCAAGAGGGCAACCACAGTGAGGACGAGAAGAAAGGGGTGAGAGATGCCTTTGGCGGTCAGTCTGGCTGTGATGGACGATCCTCGTGCGCAAACGTACCCGGACGAAGTTGAGGAAGGTCGGCAGCAAGGGCCAACCACGACGGAGAAGGAGTTGCCACATGTCGATGGCCAAGTCCTTGTCGAGGCTACGCTGCGCTGGGTTGTCTTGGGCAGATCGGGCAAAATCATAGGCGAACTTATAGATCACGTCGAGTTCGGTCGGGGTGGTCAGTCGTGCCTCGAGGAGTGGCAATTTGGCCTTCAACGAGCCTGCAGAAGCACACCTGCGTTCCACCAAGCCCCCGTTAGCCATCGGAACGTTGAGCAGCGTCAACAGCCACGTCTGCTGCTGAAATGATGGGCCGTGACGATGCGGGCACTGACTGATATTTGTTCATGGCGCTCAGCCACTCGTTCCAGGTAAAGTAGCCCATGCGCTCGCAGCCCGCATCCGAGGCCAGCACGAGCAACACCGGCTATGACACGCACAACAAGGTTGATGAGGGAGGCGACACGAAGATCAGACGTGTGGAAGAGCGGGCAGTTGCATTAAGGCGCCACTGACGTTCTCTGGAGTCACATTCAAGTCTTCACAAAGCTTCATGACGCCAGCAGGCTCAATCTGCTTGTCTCCTGTCCAGATGCAGGGAAAGGAGCGAATGAGATGAGGCAAAGGCGGGCACATGAGCGAAAAAGCCTGCGCCACGGGCAGTCTTGAGCACGACAATGCTGGAAGAAATAAGCATCGTGTGCATGTGAATTCTCGAGAGGTTGGTACATGACCAATACTCACCATCTTGACTGAGGTAAGTCGCAAACCACTTGCGACATGCTGTGAGGGAAAAGCTTGTTCGAGGGGCTCTAGCAAACGGAGTGGGCGGATGACGAAGGGCACGTTGCAACAAACAAAGAGTGGGTGAGCGTCGGCATGTGGGCTGGGCAAGGCGGTATGGGCCGAGGCTGAGCTACGATGTGCTGGCGTACGGGGCGCGATCAGGTCGAGTTTTGCCGCGCTTGGAGGCATGTGGCGAGGGTGAGAGCTCCTGAGGGGCCAGGGAGGAAGCGGGGGTGGCGGTGGAGGTGGGGGTGGAAGCCACGTTGCGCTTGACTCGTTTGGTCATGATGGGGCAGGGCCAAGACGAGTCACTCTCAGCTTCTGCCGTAATTTGAAGCAGCTCAAGGGAGGCCGACAGCTCGGGCGAATCGGCCTCCCCAACCCCGGCCGACTTCGCTTCCAGCACGACGGTGCTGGTGGTGATCACACCCTGTCAACGTCAAAACCCACTCCTGCAGGTATAATTCAACGCGAGGCGTCCGTGCTTGGGCAAACACACACCACCTGTGGGCACCCCAGACATACACGGCTCGCGGCAAGGGTGTCAGGGTCAAGGCAGCCAGTATCTGTCCGTCGTCGCCGGGTTCCTCGCTGCCCTTTAGCTGCTGCACCAACAGCAATGGAAAAAAAAAAGAGAAAAAAAATTATTTCTTCCTCTCAAGTCGGAATGATGCCGTCGATCGACGGGCTCGGGGTTAATGCAGCGAATTGTGGAGAAGATGAAGAAACCACTGTTGGGCAAGGGCATCATTGACTTTTATGTGTAGAGGTAAACGGTGCAGAATAGGTAGAAGTATGCGGTTTGTCCGTCAGGTAGTGATGATGATGGATGTGATGGTGATGATGACAAAATCCCTTTTGTGTGTGTGGGGGGGGATGCCTTTGCGGCGACGACGGGGCTCATGATCAGTTGGCAGCGCTAGATTGTGCGGATGGTGTGGGTGCGTTGGGTGCTAGTCTGACCGACGGGTATGGTCAGGGCCGAGGAGAAGATGCGATGGCGGCGGGGGCTCACAAAAAGGGGCGTTTATCCTTCTTCTCACGTGCAATAAAAAAGGGCGTGTGGGAGACATGAAGGTCGTCGTCGGTCGGGTTTATTCAGTTGAATTTACGTTCAAGGGCAATGATGCCATGCGTAGTAAGGTGTCGAGGGGGTTGGGGTCGGGCATGTGGCTTAGTAGGTCTTGCCGTCAAAGGTGATGGTGGGCATGGTGCAAGGAATGAGGAGACCCACAGCACTGAGTGCAATGCCAGCGCCGGCAATCAGACCGTTGGTGGTCAGAGGCCCCGCCACGCTATAAAAGGGAAGCACAATGCCAACGGCACAAACGTGAGACAAAGTTGGGATTTGGGTCAGGGTTGGGTTGGCGTGAGTTGCTGCCAAGGGTCGGAAAGCAGCCACGCAAGAGAGGGCCCTTTGGAGATACAAACTGACAGCAGGGTGTAGGCGGTCATCAGGCCGGCGGCAGCAACACCAGCCAACTGCATGGGAACCTTGGCCTTTTGCCTGCGGTACGAGCCGAGCAGGTGCCAGCAAGCCGGCAGCGTATGTGTCAATGTGCATGAATCGGGCGAGCATGCAGGTTCGGCATGGCAGACGGGGTTGATACTCAGGGCGAAGCAGTGCACAAGACGGTGAATGCCGTGGGACCTACAGGCTCGCGGCAATTTCGGCGGTACCAACTACGTTGCTGGCAAGCTTGTTGCTCTTGCGGACGGCCAGGTGTTGCATCAACTCGGCCAGCGCAAAGAAGACAGCTCCGGCATAGAGGGCCACGATGACAGCGGCTTGAAGCCGATCAAATCTGACGCATCAAGCGGTTTCAAACGCAAAGTCAGACGTCGCAGGGAGAGGGAAAACCAAAAGAGATTGGAAGAGTGCAAGCGTAGCACGTCTGTGATATCCATGTGAGCTGCGTCATTCCCTTGGCCGCCACGGAAATCGTACCCAGCAAAGTGAGTCAGGGCACCACCCGCCGCGAGGCAGACGGAGGAGAGCACGATCGTCATGTTGAAGTTCTTGCTCTTGGAAGTCATCTATAATTCAAGAGTTTGGCGTTAGAACGCGTCGTTGCCGAGCACAAGAGAATGGGAAGCGAGGCCGATCAGAGCTGGGGAGCCGGTACAGACGCGGGCCATACCTTTTGGATGGTGGTGATGGTCAGGGTGGTGAGTGGGGACACGATGCACAGGAGCGCCATGAGCTTGATGCCCAAAGAAGCACGTTCGGAAGTGTCATTATTGAGCCAGGCGTAGCCAACGCCATCTGGCTTCCATGTGTCGCTGAGACAAGTGGCGGCGCCGATCAAGATCAAGAAGCGGACAACCATGGTCGAGCCCACGAGTTGCCAGGAGAGCTTGGGCTGCATCTGACGGTTCAAGTTCTGACGTATTGGAAGGTGGGTCAGGTCATGTCCCAGTGAAAAACGAGAGGCGGACGTAAGCACGGGTCGCGGCGGACAGGCAAAAACCAAAGGTGTGATGCGTGTACATGGTGTGTGCAGACAAGCCATAGCGGCTTGCTGGTAAGTGCTGCAGCCCTTACGTAAAAAATCAGATCACCAATCAGGTCCTGAACGGCGGCGGTGACGGCTACGGCAAAGACGATGAAGGGAACGTCCAGAACACCCGGCACAAACTCCACCCATTCTATCAGAAAAAAAGAAATCGAGAGAGAGAGAGAGAGACGGCGGCTTGAGGTTTTGGAGATGGACGTGCAACGTCAAGGGCTGTGTTTCGTGACAAACGCTATCTGGATATGCTTCCCGCCAAGGCTATGATGTGTGACGGGCTCGGGATCGCGGCGATTCAAGCGATCGGCGATCGGGGCACCAAGGCTGTGACGCACCGTGTTGCTTGAGATCGGCGGGGTTGGTCACGTTGTGATTGATGACGATAATCATCTCCGCCAGTGGGGTTGTGAGAGGCATAAAGTAGGCAGCCACGAGCACGCAGACGGCCAGGGCAAATCCATCGCCCCAGTGATTGAGGAAGAGCTGGCCAGCCTCGTTGAGATTGGACGGAAACTCAAAGCCCTCGTTTTTGGCCTTCTTGGGGGTCGGGCGGCGGTTCACCTTGCTTGAAACCATGACGTCGGTACTTCAGAAGCAGTGGCAGCAATCTGAGGAGGCGGTGTTGGACCGCGACAAGGATCGGATACAGCTGCGCAAAAGCAAAGTCAACACAAGGTGAGCCGTCGAACAGTATACGTCCGTGTCACGAGGGGAGGATGAGAGAAGAAGCGGGACAAGGAGGAAAAGGAGAGGGCGAAGACGAGGCGATGAATAAAAAAAGATCTTTTCAAGTATTCAAACAAGGTCACAGAGCGAGTAGGCTTGGGTCAAGGAGAAGACTGGGAAGCGTTGGATCAGGGCCAGAGCCCAACCAGCTCAGTTCAGCTCAGCTCAGTGGTCGCCAGTCAGAGTCCAGGGGGCGGGCCGAGCGAGAGAGAGAGAGAGAGAGAGACTTTTTGGTTTTCCTCCAACCTTACAAGCAATAATTGCTACACGTGGTAGCGACCACCCAAGACTTGTCAGCATCCGAATCATCTGACAAATAATCTGACAAATCAAGCGAAGGCTGCTGCTTCGTGTGATGGAACCACGTCGGGGAGAAGTCACGTGACCAGCAAGGCAAAGTGAGACGGGTATCACACATTATATCATCAAAGCGTGATATTGATCACACATTCACACTTTCTTTTGTCTCTCCACTCATTGGTCGGTTCGCACAGCAAATATGGCAGACACACACACCACACACACCACACTCGTGCGCGTGCGGAAATGCCTCAGGCTCTTGTGCCCTGCTGCTGCTGCTGCTGCTGCTGCTGCTGGTGGTGGTGGTCGTTGTGGCGGTCGTTGGTATTAAAAGGGCAGTGCCTGACGCAGCGCGCGCTCACTTGTGTCACTTGTTGTTGCCTTGTTGGTGCAGAGGGAGAGCGTGGCTGTGTGAGGAGGGATTGGAGCGTATTGCTACTCCAACACGGGTACGGCGTGCAGGTGGCAGTGCTGTGTGGACCTCGTTTGCCTCGCGCTCCGCCCCTTTATCTGTGCCTCGTCCGCCTGTGTCTCTCTCACCTCATCTGGGTCTGGTGGTGCCACCAACAGCACTTTTCGTCATGCCTGCGTCCACGGCAACTGTTCAGACTCCTGCTGCTTCTACCACCACCGACGCCAGCCGCCGTCGTAGCAAGAAGAACCTGCCTTACCACAAGAAGCGCGCCGCAAAAAAGTCAGCCAAGGCTGCCGCTGCCGCTGCTGCTGCCGCCGCCGTTGCCCAAGAAAAGTCGGCTGATCTGTCCAGCAGTATGAATCTCGCCCGCTCTCTCGTTCACCCCAGCGAGATTTTCAGGTCAGAGACTCTTCTCAGCCCAGCCTTTGCCCTTGCTGGCTGCTTTTCGCCTGGACCAGCTGCCACAATGCCTCACCACAGACAGACAGACAGACAGATACACAGACAGATACACGGACAGACAGATACACACGCTTTGCTCACCGCTCACCGCTTGCTCACCGCTCAACCCATCGCTAGCTTGGTCAACTTTCAGCTGCTCGGGGGCAAGGAGCGCCTTTTCCCTCCAAATGACCAAGTGAGTTCTCTTCATCGCCCCACTTGAGAGGCAGCTTCCTGACTGCAACGGCAATCCACAAGTGGTTGGCCCTTCGCTACCGACAGTTGACCTTGTTGGTGCTCCTGAATAGACCGAGGAGACAGCCAACATGCAGCGATGCTACTACTGGCTCGATAAGACATCGCGTAGCTTCTCCGCCGTCATCAAGGCCTTGCACCCCGACATTCGGTATGCCACCTTGACTTTCCTTTGATCAATCCGCGTCCGTGATAGTCCTGACTTGAGGCTTGTCCAAGTTGATGCTGAAGCTACCACGAGAGCTCTAGCCGAGGCCGCGACTTGACCCCTGATTGCCTGGCTCACGTTGCCCACCATGAATCATTCACCGCAGCCGTGCCGTGTGCATTTTCTACTTGGTCCTGCGCGGACTTGACACGGTGGAGGATGACATGAGCCTCGACGAGAACATCAAGAAGGACCTTCTCAAGTCTTTCCATGACAAGCTCTTCGAGCCTGGCTGGACCTTCAAAGGCATTGGCCCTCAGGAGAAGGACCGCCAACTGCTGGTTGAATTTGATGTGGTAGGGAAATCTGACTTCTTGTGTCATTCAGGCCTACGCTCGCTCAGCCGGAAAGCAGCCATGCTTCTTCTATTTTCCCACGGCATCATACACTGACTGTGCCTTGAATACCCTTGTCTTGCCATGGTTCCACACTTGCAAACCTCAGGTCATTGCCGAATTTCTCCGGCTCGAGACCAAGTACAGCGAAGTCATTGCCGATATTTGCAAGAAAATGGGTGCTGGTATGATCAAGTTTGCCCACAAGCAAGTAGAGACGGTCGATCACTACAACCTGGTATGACTGCTGCACCAGTTGCACAATTATCAATTAGTTTTTGCCCTGGGCACCCGGCTGCTCAAGGGCGGCCGATTCTCAAACTTCCAGATTATGGGTCATCTCATCTGCCCCGCAAATTGTTGGACCAACTAGTACTGCCACTACGTGGCCGGCTTGGTTGGAATCGGCCTTTCGCGTCTCTTTAGCGTGAGCAACCTTGAGAGCGAGATGGTTGGCAAGGACGTCGAGTGCTCCAATTCCATGGGTCTCTTCCTGCAGAAGACCAACATCATCCGTGACTACCACGAGGATCTTGTGGATGGTCGCACCTGGTGGCCGCATCAAATCTGGTCCCTCTACGCTGGCAAGCTGGGCGACTTTGTGGAGCCGCAGCACGAGGCCGCCGGCCTCAAGTGCCTCAACCACCTCGTAGCCGATGCGCTCGACCTCGTGCCTGAGGTCTTCAAGTACATGTCCCGTCTTCAGGACCAGAGTATCTTCAACTTTTGCGCCATTCCCCAGGTGATGGCCATTGCCACCCTCTCACTGTGCTACAACAACCGCAATGTCCTTCATCGCAACGTCAAGATCCGCAAGGGTCAGGCCGTGCAGCTCATGATGCGCGCCACCAACATGACTGCCTTCTACGAAATCTTTGAGGAACATTGCCTCGAGCTCAAGGCCCGTGCCCCCTCCAATGACACTCGCACGCACCACGCTCTCGATCGTATTCTGAGCTTGATCAATGCCCAGCGCACAAAGGGTGCGCTCCCCGCTCCTAGCCAGACGGTCTCAGTGCTGCCCTGGATTATGGGTGCCGCAGCGCTCGGCGGTGCAGCCTATTTCGCTCACCGTCGCTACGGTCTCTTCTGAGAAGGCCATCAATGTTTGGGTCCATGACCATGCATATGATGCAGACGGTCAATATTCTGTTTACGTTTGACGCTCCGTCTTGGGCGTTTAGAGGGGAGGTGGAGCCTGATGCCTAACGACTGAGCAGCGCTCAGATGCATCCTGATTCCGCTGCTTCTCCGTATTGTTTTCTTTCTTTTTTTTTTTTTTTTGCTCTTTGTCTCTGCCTGCTTGGCCCCAATCGAATTCGCCTCGTACCCTGTTCCTGCGGTCGATCAAGCCATTGTTTCCCAGCAGATACTGTGTGTTCACCCCAAATCTTCCAGTCTTTTGTTCATTTACCATCAAGCCTGTCCGTAAACTTTAAATTTTGCGTTACGCCGTTTATGAACCAAACTAGCTACAGATGAAATGCACGTGGGCCCCGGGTCAGCGGTCAGAAAGACCAGCGCCAGGAGTTGAGTTTGTCGCACGTGTTTCGCCGTCCCAATCCCTCACAGATCGTCAATGGTTGCACCAGCATTAATCTTGGCCATGTAATGTGTCTTGCAATAAAACCGCGAGTCGTCGGTGCAGCAGTAATTGGTCGCTTTGAGTGTTGTCTTGCACACCTCACAGCGAAAGCACATCTTGTGAAAAGCCTGGGTTCACCAATTGGAAACAAAGCGCACGTGAGAAAGCGTGGTGAGATCCCAAAATCAAACATAAAAACCGTAAACAGACGAGGCCGTTTGGAAGGCACTTTGACAACCCCCACCCCCGCATGGTTTCATGCGTAGTCCGTACCTTGCCCGCAGCGCCAACAAATTCCATGGGGTAGACGGTCTTGCCACAAACATGGCATTTTTGTTGGGCGTTTTGCAGCGTGTTCGTTTCAAACCCTTTGCTCTTGGCGCCGCTTCCTGTCTTGAGATCTGACTTACGTCGCCGTTTGATGACCACGCCTGCGTGTCGAGCATCATCGTGTGGTGAGTTGGATATGCAACATGCCGAAGCAGCCACTTGTTGTGGTGGTCAGGGATTGTTGGCCAACGGGCTCAAAGGTCCATACCGTCGTGTGTGTCCTTGAGCAGGGTGATGACTACGTCGTCGCTGGCTCCCTGGTACAAAAGCTCTCCCTCGTAGTCCACGACATCATACTTCTTTGCCGTCTTTAGCGTCCCAGACAGAGCCTCAAAGGTATTTGCCGTCGCATCAAACAAAGGTCCGTAGGTGATCTCAACCTTGCCACTATCATTCTTTGTGCCTAGCCTGAAAGGGGCAGAAAAGCATGTTGGTATGGAACAAAGAACCGGTTCAGCGAGACGAAATGTATCACGCTCACCTTTGAATCTCGCCAATGAGCTTGCGAATCTCCTTATCAACCCATTTGGCCGCATCAAGGGCTCGTTGGTCGAGTTCCTCAAAATCCTCACCAGTAGCACCGTCCTTGGACGGCGTCGACTCATTCGAGGTGATATGACTAATGTTGAGTTTACCGACGCTACGACGCGGGGTGCTCTTTGCGCTATCCGAGTCGCCAAACGTGTTGGCCAATGCCAATGGTTTATCAGCGCCCACGTTGAGCTGACTAAAGGAGGAGCTGCGCATGCGCGCTCCAAACATGGCTGCGGCGGTGTTGATATTGGCACTCCCAGCTGCCAAGGCCGCCGCCTGAGTTTCAACAAGCAGGGTAGATGAGAAGAAGGCTCAACACTTTGAATGATTGGCAGGTCAGAATGCTAAGAATAACATGACATCATGATGCTGGAATGCCATCACTGTTTGGAAGCCAACGTGAAAACGCACCTCAGGATCGGATTCCTCTTTGGCTTTTTGTTCAGCTTCCTCCTTGGCCTTGCGCTCAGCTTCTTCCTTGGCCTTGCGCTCGGCCTCCTCCTTGGCCTTGCGCTCGGCCTCCTCCTTGGCTTTTTGTTCAGCTTCCTCCTTAGCTTTTCGCTCGGCCTCCTCCTTGGCTTTTCGTTCGGCCTCCTCCTTGGCTTTTTGTTCAGCTTCTTCCTTAGCCTTGCGCTCAGCTTCTTCCTTAGCCTTGCGTTCAGCCTCCTCCTTAGCTTTTCGCTCGGCCTCCTCCTTGGCCTTGCGCTCAGCTTCCTCCTGAGCCTTGCGTTCAGCTTCCTCCTTAGCCTTGCGCTCAGCCTCTTCCTGAGCCTTGCGCTCGGCCTCTTCCTTGGCCTTGCGCTCGGCCTCCTCCTTTGCCTTGCGCTCGGCCTCCTCCTTTGCCTTGCGCTCGGCCTCCTCCTTTGCCTTGCGCTCGGCCTCCTCCTTAGCCTTGCGCTCGGCCTCCTCCTGAGCCTTGCGCTCAGCCTCTTCCTTTGCCTTGCGCTCAGCTTCTTCCTTAGCCTTGCGCTCGGCCTCCTCCTTAACTTTGAGTTCAGCCTCTTCTTTGGCCCGCTGCTCGGCAGCTGCACTGGCGCGTCGCTCAGCTAACATCTGGGCCTCAGAGGGCTGTTCAGGAATAGCGGCCTTGGGATGTTGGGCAGGGTGCCCTCTGGCCTTGTCCTGAGTTTGCTCGTGAAGGCGCTGCTCCGCCGCCGCCATCGAGTCACGTTCTTGAGCACGACGAGCTTCTTCTTCAGCCGCTCGGCTAGCAGCTTGGGCCTCTTGAGCTGCTTCTTGGGCGCGCCGCTCAGCGGCTGCACTTGCTCGGCGCTCGCTTTCCTCCTGTCGCTTGCGCATCAACTCCTCCTGATGCGCGCGTTCTTCAAGTTCTTGCTGACGATGTGCCGTGTCGGCTCGCTCTCGTCGAGCAATCTCACCTTGTACCGTGCCAAAACCCGAGGCGGGGACTCGAGACGTGGTGACCTCGTCCACGCTGGCTGACGTCAGTCCGGATGGTTGAACAAAGGAATTTGAGCGCTTCTGGCGGAGGGCTTGCTGCAGATTTGAGCCATGGTCAATGTCCACGGCATTATCATGACCTGGAGCAGCGATGGATTTGCTGCGATTGCGCCGTTCCTTCTTGCTGCGACGGGCCTCGACCGCGGCAAGCTTTTTTGCGATTTTTTTGCTGCGGCGCTCGGCCTTCTTACTCCGCCGAAGCTCTTTCTTGGTCAGCTTGGTCGAGCTACCAGGGCTGGAGGGATCAGGCGTGTAGTCGGCCATTCGCGAGTCGGACTGCCCCATGGCGAGCGGTTGCAATGGGAGCCAGACGGAGGGGTTGCGAGGCAATGGCAATGTCTGCGCCCACAACGACGCGCTCGTGACACGATGAACTCGTGCGGCTCCAAGCGTGACTGTTTCAACGAAAATGGCACTCCAGAGTTGATATGCGAGGACAACTGTGGACAAAAACACGGAGCTAAAGGTAAGAATAGGGAATAAGGACCAAGTGCATGGTTGCGCGAAGAGCTGATCTACAGGTCTCGGATCGAGGCCGCGATGCGTCAACGTCACACCATGCCTTCTCAACCGTTGCTCTTTCTCTCCCGACACCAAAGATCAGCTCACGAACCAAGCTGAAAAACCCAGCTTACAGTTTGCCTATCCTCAACTCACACATCCTCCCTCATGCAAGCGCATGCATCTCCGCCTCAACTGCCATGCATTCACCCCCGCCTCACCTTCTTGGCTCGTTGCCAGAAGAGAAAAAAATAAAAAAAAATAAAGAGGGTCTCCGCCCACTACCACTACAGTAGTCAGTAATCACACTCTGCATGTCCTCCACACCAGTAACAGCACAATATTAAATTTTGTCAACAAAAATGCGCTTTGAGTGTAACAAAAAGTCACACTTTGGACTTCTTTATCAGTTCTTTTCTCTCTCTCTCTCTCTCTCTCACACCAATTCATCTCTCTCTCTCTCTCTCTCTCTCTCTCTCTCTCTGGCTCTGGTCCTTGGTTGTATCCGTCTCTCTCGGTCTGGGTTTGGGCGACAGAGGGTAGGAGCGACGGCGACGTTCAAGCTGAACAGACGTTTTGTAGAAATAATTTCCTCGTCCAGGATGAAGACCAACATTAAAAGTACGCGTTGCCTTGTGCTCCGCCCAATCCCTGCTGCATGCGCGGCGCGGCGCGGCGCTCACTCTTACCCGTGTCTCCCCTTGATGTAGAGTATGATAGCCGTTCCTTGCTTCTCCGCGACTTGCCATCCTGATCCTTTTGCAGTTTCTCGTGCTTGCGCCATCGGGACTAGCTCGACGCTTTTATTGTTGTGCCCAGTCTCACTCGCGTGTCGATGCTTCGCTGGCGGCAGATGGACCATGGTCACGGTCTGGCGTTGGGATGCCAACGATGAGCTCTGCGGCATCTGTCGACAGCCTTTTGATGGCTGTTGCTCTGATTGCCAAATTCCCGGCGATGACTGTCCCCTGGGTGTGTCGTGCCTGTCTGATGCTCGTTGTTGTCTATCCGAACAGCCCGCGGCCGGCTTGGCGAAGGCACTCACTGATACCCGTCCTGTTCTGTTGGTGCAAACCCTCTTGACTGGCATAGTCGCGGGCAAGTGTCGGCACAATTTTCATCTGCATTGCATTTTAAAATGGATTCAGAGTCAAACACAACAGATGGAGCAACAATGCCCCATGTGCCGCCAAGCTTGGGAGTTTAAAGAGGATGACGAGGAGGAGGCACAAGGCCCAGCATCGGCCAATTCCTAGACACTTGGGTGCAGCGTCGCGATGATCCTACTCACACTTTTCGCGCTGCAGAAGACAGCGGCCAAAGCAGCAGCGGGATCCGATGGTGATGATGCTGCCAAGGCAAATGCCAATGCTGAACAAGGCAGCCTGCCGCTCCCAGCCCGCAGCCGTCTCCCACCACAGCAGCAGTGCCTCCAGGCTCTCCGTTTCCCCGGTGTCCATATTCAGCTGTGGCTCGCCTGGCCAAAAGCGTTTCCGACTACTCTATCCACTTTGGCCTCATCTATCCGTGCTATCAACCTTTACTGTCCCGACTCGCCGCGCGAGCTGCTGTTCCGGTCTCTCGTTCCCTCTCTGGTCGATCGAGGTCAAATTTTTTTTTTTAATTTCACGTAAAAAATTGCGCCAAAATTTGAAAACGCTTATATCACTCACACACACACCACTGAGAACCCTACGACAACAACTTGTCATATAGCTGCAATAAATCTCACCAAGGCAAGCTTGCTCGAGTGTACAGATCCGCGCCCTACCTGCTCAAAGTAGCAGATCTTCAGCATCAACCGAATATTAGAGACAGGCCACTCCTCCCTTTTCGTGCTCGCGCCAGCGCCAACGGCTCGGGTACGCCCATCCAGACCACCGCCACTCCAGTCGGTTTTGCCCAGTCGTCTCGTGTCTACTGCTGTGGGGATCTGGGCCGATCGCGTCGTTGCGCTTGTAGCGTTTTCATCTTGGGGTGGGCGCATCTTGACTTGATCCGCTTCAGCTGCCCAACATCTCATAGTGGTTGTGGGTGTTGGATTGTTTGGGTTGTTTGTGATGGTCGCTGGGCCTCGCGAGAAGACTGCCATCATCCCTCAGTGATTCTTGCCTTGCTTCGCACAGATCGGCAGGTAGACAGATCGACAAGCAAGGAGGCGCAACGTGGCTTGACTGACTGGCCATCCTGCAGACAGATCAGATACGAGCGATCCATCGCAAATCTTGTGTGACCAGGCACCCAATCGGTGGGCCTTTTGACGAGATCCCAAATCTGATCCATCATGGCAGCCCCGGCAGAGAGCGCGTTTCGGGTCAGGGTAAGTCCCTTTGCTCCTTTTCACTGCACATGAGCTCAAACTCACTCGGGCGTGGCTGCCGGGCTTGTGTGTGCCTGCTTGCTTTGGCTGGCCGATGCTGTAGTACCTTGGGTTTGTCTATATCGACAAGCCTTCACAGGGTGTCCCAGATGATGCTGCCATTCAGAAGGCGGCCACCTTGCTGAAGAGCAAGAAGAAGGAGGCGCAGGCCTTGCATCCCCTCTTTGCGCGAGGCTTCGACACCTCTCTCACACTCGAGGTTTGTCCGACTGGCCACCGTGCTGCCGCACTGACTACACAGCCTCGGGACTATGACCTGATGCGTAGGGTTTTCATCTTATCACTCGCCTCTGATCGTATATTGCAATGACAATGGTTTCATCTCAGGCTACGACCCAAGGGCTGACTGTGCGGGTTGACGAAGCTGGCCCAGACATGGCCGTTGGCTCAGTGGTCATGAATCACCCGATCCACAAGGTAAGTGCCGGCGTGCTTTCCACAGCAAGTAGCCACGACCACTTGCATTTGCAAGTCTGGTGCACGTCTTGATGACCTCTTTCCATTTTGACGCTTGCCGCAATGTTGGACTATTGCAGCTGGCATATGTCTGCGATGCGGGCACATGTGTCATTTTGCTGGTCAATCGCGACAGCGCCGGCAAGTTCAAGTGCCACAGCTTTGAAGCCGGCTCTGCCCCCAAAGTCGGTTTCAACAACCAGTCCAAGGGGGCAAAGGGATGGTCAGCACACCAAGCAGAGGGGCTTGAGAAAACCATGATGCATCGAGCACCATCGACCGGCTATCCAGGAAGGGGTCCTCCTCACGTCTTGATCCTTCCTCGACTGCTTTCATTTCGGTGGTAGGCGCGTGAGATTGCAGCTGGCATTGCCAAGGCTTGCAATGAAGCTTTTCGGCGCGTGCGAAAGAGCGTGCGTAAAATTTCACAGCGACGTCAGGCAGCAGCCACCGCCCCAACTGCGCTGACGGGCGTGGACGAATCGGCCCAGCTCAAAGCCGTCCAAGAGCTGGTGCAATCAGATGTCTCCCGCGCTCGCGAGCTGCTTCAAGAGACCGAAGGTGAAGACAGCTCTGATCGAGCGGGGGCCACGAGCCCTGTTTTGGCGACTGGAAGCAAGATTGATTTTATCGAGGATCTGAGCGACGAGTTTGCCGTCATTGTTCTGGGCCCGACGCAGAACCAGGTTGAGCATCGCTGCTTCCGTCTGAAACCGAATTCCCAACCTCAGTGGCTGCTCACACCGGCTGATACTCCTGGCTGGTTTGGCGCAGGGGCAAGCTGGTGCATCGTTGGATGATGACGTCTTTAACTGCGGACACATCTCGGGCGAGGTATATGTGTAGCTGCGAGGTGGGATATATCAGGATGGCGGGGCAATATTTGATCTACTCTCAATCGATTGTTCACTTCATTTCATACTATGGTTGATGGGTTGTCATCGGGCGACCTTCGCACGGCTGGGGCCATGACTGATCGATGCGCTCGGCGCACGACAAAATGATATTCCGGGCCGAACTGGCGCAGGACACGAGCTCAGGCAGCTGGCAAATGTTCACTTGTCTTCGCGGGCCTGCTCATGTCCACCAATAGCTGACGCTGCAGCTGGTCGTCAGGCTGCGAATGTCGTGATGCAGACCGCGGGGGATGTACAGGGCATCGCCAGCGTCCAAAGTCAGAGTCGTTTGGGGCATGTGCAAAAAGCCCGGAAAGTGCTGGTTGAGCTCTGTGATGGGAAGGGTTACGTTGACGCGCGACAAGTTGCGGTGCTTGAGGCTGGGGTATCGGTAGAGGCGTCGATCACTGGGAGAGGATGCTTGCACCAAAGTCACAGATTTGCGGCCGAGCAGTTGCACAAAGAGGTTGTGGTACGGGTCCAAGTGAAGCGGAGTCTCAGTCCCGGCCGGGCCAAGCCAGAGCAGCGTCTGAAGCAACCGCTCTGGTGCGGGCAGAAACTCGTGAGCAGGTCTCAGTCCCGCACGTAGCTCTGGCGCGGCTGCCAATAAATCAAATTGAGCCATGTATGGATGGTGGGCGCGCTGAATGGGCAGGGGTGTCGATTCGGCACCACACCGCTCCAGGGCTTCGAGCTCATCTAAAAAGTCGGCCATAACGGTGGGGTGATTGCGGGAGAAGGTTCCTTCATGCCAATGACCACGCTCTACCATCAGGGGCAAGTCTTTGAGTTGGCGCAGACCTTGCCACATGGGCCAATCAGTTGGTTTGGTGCCATTCTTGGGCAAAGCACAGGCAGACCAATCCAGGGCCCAGCCGCGAATCAGGACGGGTTCTCGCTGGTCCAGGTGGGTGGCTAGGAGACTTTTGGTCAAATCTTTGGCGGAGACCTCTTTAATGGACAAGGTGTGCAGGTGACGCCCGGGCTGGGCCTGTGCCACGCGCCGCCACATGGCTTTGGGTACGTTCGGCTCCAAATTCTAGCAGAAGACGAACTTGTCGTTGCTGGAGCAAGTCGAGCGTTCTTCACACGGCTCTGACCTCCCAGACATGGACTTGGTTCCAAAGCCAGTGGTAGCACTTGCTACTCGAGTCGTGCTAGGCACCAGCCCTCACACTGCCCGTTGCTACAGATGGAAAAGCTAACCGCACGAGGGACAAGGGACGAGAGGGCCGACACCGCTGGCACTGCAAACAGTGGTGTGTGCCTGAAAGCTGCAGCCGCAAGTTCAGAATGAGACGGTCTTGTCCGCAGCCCATCCCGACAAGTGTGCGTGAAATCACACTTTACATACATTTCCGAGAACATTCTTTTAAAATAGAGAGGGATTCCATGAATTTTCTATGTGTGTGTGTGTGTGTGTGTGTGTGTGTGTGTATTTCGCGTTTCGAGGTAAAAGAGAGAGAGAGAGAGAGAGAGAGAGAGAGAGGGCGCGCGAGCGATGTAAAAGGGCAGTGGGGTTGTGGTGGTATTCGAGATGTCGTTGCATTAGGAAGCGGCAAATGGGTAAAACGGTGACTCTTGAGTGTTGCGGTGCAGGGGTGTAAGAACCAAGGTGCTGGCTCATCCGATATCTATTGGCCTGGTGTAGGCGCCGACCTGGATCGGATTGTGCGAGTGCACCTCCCCCCTCCCCCTGGCCCCCGCTGGATTATATTCTTGTGATCAGACGACCACCATCATGGCTGATGAAGGGTATGGCTGGGATTGGATCTCCCCGCGCGGTCTGAAACGATCGCTTCCATCTCATCTGCTGCTTTGGGTGTTTGATTGTGGTCTGTAGCCGTGCCCGCCCCATGAGCGCCATCGAGCGTCAGGTTGGTCCTCGCCCGCATCTTTGTTGACACACGGGCGAGTTGGGAAGAGAGGAGGAGCCGTGGCGACCAAGACATGTGCGAGGATGAGGCGGGGTCGCGCGAGCCAAGACCGAGGTTTAGAATCTGAAAGAGAGATGCGGGGGGTTTGGCAGAAGAGGCGTGATTTGAGTTGCTCTGAGCACCCAGCAGCTTGAAATATCACCGTGTGCCTTTTCATCTCCCTCACGCATGTTCATCGCTTTCGTGCGCAAACAGCGTGCCAAGTTGGCAGCCAAGAAGAAAGGAGCTGCCGGGAACAAGTTGAACCAAAGCGGAGCACCCTCCTCGCGTCCAGTCAGCGTCTGGTCCGCTGGCAGTCTAGGAGCGTCCACCTCGACCCAACTCTCCGACTCGATTGATCTCAGTCATCAAGACACAGCTGCCGGCTACATTGGTGTTGCCGGTGCCGACGACGAGCGCCAACGTCATGGCTCCAAGGTATACTCACACTTGCCCACGCACAACCATGCTTTTACCCCAGAGCCTTGCCCGTACTGTCGCCCAAGCCTCGAGCTTTCGATACTTTGCCGGCCGACGTCTCGGCTTTGTGGCTTCAAAGTGTAATGTCCTGCCGCTGATGTGAGGTTCTGTTTCCTTTTAGTCGCTTGCGGAGCACATTGATGACATTGACCTGGGTGATGGTTCAGTCGCCCCCATGGCCTCTGGCTCAGCGTCTTCGTCCTCTTTTGCTGCCAAAATGTCCTCCGCTCAGCTCGATGCCTATCAGCCCCCAGATCTGCGCTTTCAGGGTGACCAGGAGACCACCAAGGCAAAAAAGGTCGTCATCCATTGCTTGTCGTGTGCAGCACTCGCCATCCATGCCAAGACCATGAGAGTTATTCGCGACGACGGTTGCGCTCATGGCCCGCTGCACCTGCGCTGTGATGGGGACCCAAATTTGCACAGGAGGACGCCGGCTTTTCCCAGGATGACCTGGCGTCGCTGCGTGATTACATTTGTCAACCCCTTCCCATGGGACAAAAGGTATGCTGGTTGCTCGCCGTCGCGATCAGTTAGAGCTCACGGCCAGTCGCCTCACCCCGCCCATTACAAGCGCGGCCTCGAGCGTGCAATGTCATCGCGCGCCGTCGCTCGTGGTGCTCACCAAACTCTTGCTCTATACTCAGGTGCTGTGCACGATCGAGCGCCGTCGCCATGTCAACGATGCCGAAAACGAGCCCAATTTTGTCCTTCATCTGGAGATTGTCGATAGCTTCAAGGGAAAAACCTTGGTGAGAGTTTCGTGTGACGATTGGGCGCCCTCACATTTTTTTCCAACAGCGTGTTCGCCACGCGCTCACAGCTTCTCTTCCATCCCATATTTTGTTTGTGTTGCTTCCTTCTTCCACGATCATGCATCTATCGTCAGAGTGCCGTATTGGGTGCGCGCAAGATGAAAAAGTCCAAGACGAGCTACTACGCCATCTGCCGCATGGGCGTATACCAGCAGCCCGGCTTCCCGCTCATTGCCAAGCTGCGGTGCGTTCTTACGATCTTGAACTCTGGCTGGCGTTGGATTGGCTCTTGCTCATCGAGGGACCATGCCCGGTGTATTTCTTCACGTGCCCTGATGCTCACCGCAGGGCGAACATGATCGGGACACACTTTTCGCTTTATGACGGTGGCATCAACCCGGCCAAGCAAGACCTGCCCGAGAACCGAGGCCGCTCGCTGCGTGAGGAGATGGCGGCCATTCAATATGAATCAAACGTTTTGGGTTTCAAGGGCCCACGAAAGATGACCGTCTATCTGCCCGCCTTGGGCAGCGAAGATGCCACCCCCATCCCCGTCGTCCCCACCAACGAGGAGGATGGCATGTTGAGCCGCGTCAAAGCTGGCCATTCGGAAAACATCATGCTCCTTCGCAACAAAAAGCCCACTTGGAACGAACGTACGTGCACACGCTGGTGTCGGCCCGTACTAAGCGGCTTGTTTGTGCATAGGTGTGCACGTGTGTGCACGCACCTGTCGCTCTCCTGTCGTGTGAAAACAGGCCTAGTACACTTTTGGAAGTTCTCATGCATTCTATCCCCGTTGGCGCGGTGCAGAGAGCAACTCTTACGTGCTCAACTTTCATGGTCGTGTGACGGAAGCATCGGTGAAAAACTTTCAGCTTGTGCACGAGAGCAATGGTATGTCGTTTAGTTTTGCAACCACTTGCTGTTGAGGGGCTGAGCGATCTTAGGTTTCTCACCTCTGGCGGGATGTGCGCCAACTGAGGTAGAGGAATACATTGTCTTGCAGTTTGGTCGCATCGGTGCCAACCGCTTCACCATGGACGTCCAGCACCCAATGTCAATTCTGCAGGTGCGCTTCGCGGAACCCTAGCGCACGACTCTACCCCGCCTGGCTTGCAGATACTCACCAACTCGACTTTGCGCCACCGTGCCTTCATGTTTTCATTTCAATCTTCATCTAGGGCTTTGCGGTGTGCCTGAGCAGCTTTGATGGCAAGCTTGCCGTGGAATAGGCTTGTCAGATCATGACTCATTGTATAAATCCAAATTCTGGACGGGCCGTGGTTTCAGCCTCTGATTTCCTCGTTCCGTCACGACGCTTCCTGGCGGGTGTGTGGCTCATCATGTTGTTTGATGAGGCCTTGAGATGGCCTCCGGGTCAAGCGAACAAAGAACAAACACCAGGCCGCTCCTCAAGAGCCTCGCTTTCCTTTCCTCCACACCATGCCATTGTGACTTTGTACTCTTAATTCATCCTCCGGACATTCATGCCATGCCGGCAGCCTTCGAAATGCCACAGGAACCTTTTAGTACCAACGGCAAAACTACCACACAAACAAAAGAGAAAATAAGAACATTGGGCATCCCTTGTTGTTATAACAAGGGTTCTGAACTTTACCACAACAAGCTTTCACATTCCAGCAGCCAAAGAACCCAAACAACAACACAAAATTTGCAATTTCCTGAATTTCCTCATTTTCACTGAATTTGGATCGACTTGTGCTGTGCTGTCTCACGGCACCTGCGCCCAAGATCGTGTCGCGTGGTGATCCCTGTTGCTGTTGGCGTGTGACAAAGCCCCTTGGCAACACCATTGCTATGGCCAAATCAATTGGTGTCGTGCTCTTTGGCTGCGGAAACGTTGGTCTTACGGTCGGCAAGCGGCTCCAGGACTGCGCGGTGCGTGGCAGCTCAACTCTCATCAGATTCGCGACACGACCAGTGCTTTGGCCCTCACCTTGTGCTGCCGGGACTCCACTCTGTGCAGGCTAGCCATGCCAAGCGCTATGGTCTGCGCTTTGACTTGCGTGCCATTGTGGACAGTCGTGGTGCGTCGTATGCACCGCTGTCGCCGGTGCTGGTCAGTGCTCGGCTCGTTGGGCTAACTTCTCGCTCTGCGTGACAGGAGCACTCTTTGATGCAGAAGCGCTCGCAAATCTCGGCGCCATTGCCGACTTTAAGCAGCAGGGCAACGTACGTGGCTTCCATTGCTGGGTCGTATGTGACTATGTACCCTAACGACGATCTGCTGTGCGTTCACTGGTCTACGTCATGTTCCACAGTCGCTGGCTCAACACGCTCAGGGTGTGAGCACTAGCGAAGACATTGCTCAGCATCTGGAACCACTGGCGTCAAGCGGTAACATCTTTGTTGACTGCACGGCGACAGATCGCATCAGTGGTACGACCAAAACCGCAGGAGCGGCTGATTACCCGTGTGGATGGTAGTGGCATTGATTTTGGGCTCTGGTGCACAAACCATGTAGGCCAGTTGATTGAGGCCATCCAGCGAGGCGCTGGCGTCGTGTTTGCCAACAAGAAGGTTTTGACGGGAGACTGGTCCACCTTTCAGCAACTCACGGGACCGGACGTGACGGGCCGGTACGAATTCGCGTCGGGGAGGAGGAAAGCCGCAATATGCGGCTGCTTGGTGCTGTCATGCGTGTTTCACAGCTGACCTCGGACTTTGCGTATACTGGCGTCAAGGTGTCGGTTTGAATCTTCGGTGGGGGCGGGGTCACCCTTTGTTGCGGCAGTGAGCCGCGTTGCGGCGGCGGGAGATGCCGTGCATCGCATTCAAGGTGCGTTACCAAGGCCGAGCCCATGGTTGCCTGCATCTCAGTCAGATTGCCCAATTTTTGTTGTCTGTGCAGGCACATTTAGTGGGACGTTGGGATTTATTACCGCTGGCCTGGATAAGGGGCGATCGCTGAGTGAACTGGTGCGAGAGGCTTACGATCTGGGCTATACGGAGCCAGATCCGCGGTGCGTCAAACCTGTGCCGGCTCCTTGTTTGCACCTCCAAGGTGACGCGTTGCATATGGTGTCTGTTGATGATTTTTGCTCTCGCTGATAGTGATGATCTGAGTGGCATGGACGTGGCCCGCAAGGCCCTTATCCTGGCCCGTGTTTGTGGCTGGTCCTTGGAAATGAGCGACGTTGATGTGCAGGTGAGTGAGAAGTGGGGCTAGGACACAGGCGTTGTCACAGTAGCCTGGTCAGCGTTGCCGCAGTACACTCGGTGAATGTTTCGGGGCTGATCTGCTCGGCTCGGTGGGATCTGTTGCACTGGACTTGCGGCTCGCAGGGCTTGTATCCGGCCTCGCTGAGCGATGTGAGTGTGGCTGATTTCCTGGCGCGAATTGGCGAGCTGGATGCCGACATTGCTGCGCAACAGGAGGCGGCTGCCAAAGAAGACTGCGTGTTGCGCTATGTTGCCGAGGCTGGGCCACAGGGGTGCCAAGTGGGCCTGCGTCCTGTGCCCCGGAGCAGCCCCATTGGTGCCCTGAGCGGCACCGATAACATCCTCAACGTATGTTATTCCATAGTGGTGGCATTGATGGCCACAACCAAAAGCGTGGGGGCTGGAAGGAAGAGCCTGGCACTAAATTTTTTTTTCTTCCCATCTAGGTCCACTCGGACATCTACTCGAGCACCCCCTTGGTGATCCAGGGCAGTGGTGCTGGCGCCGACATTACGGCTGCCGGCGTTGTGGCAGATATGGTGGAGATTGCCGTGGCCCGATTCCCCTAAAGCTTGCCATACTATCAAAGTGTGATTTTAATCACACATTTACTTGCCATAGCGTGTGATGCTGCTGCGTCACTCTTCGCACATGTAGCGTGCTGTGTGTGTGTGTGTGTGTGTGTGTGTGTGTGTCCACGTGAAAAGTGTGTTGGTTTGGTTGAGAGAGGTTGACGTGTGATGGTGATGACAAGCCAAGCACAAATAACCCCCGCTGGGGTGGGGCTAAAGCGGCAGCGCCTCATCTCAAACGCGGAATGGATATGTTATCCAGCCCATGGCCTCCTGCTTCAATTCGGCTCTCAGCACCTATCTCATGTCGCATACCAGCCAACCCTCCCCTTCCCCAGCCAGCACCCGCCCCCCCCCCACACCTCTTAACCCAAAAAATTCCAAGTAGAACAAGCCATTATTCAGCTGAAAAAATTTAATTTTGAGCAAGCTGACAACAGCAACAGCAACAAAACAACATCAACTTTTCCACTTTTTTTTTCCCTTACGACTTTGAACGTTGAAAGGCACATTTGAGGTAAAAAAACAAAAAAAAGAGAGAAAGCGAGAGGGAGAGAGAAGGAACTCTGCTTCCTGAAACTAAAGACCCCCCCCGGTGCCTGTGCCTGTGCCTGTGCTTGTGCGTCCCTCCTCTGCCTGACCCCCGCTGCCTGCCTGGCGGGCTGGCTCGTGGCCTGCGTGTGTGTCGTGGTCTGGGTCTTTGGCGCTTCGGCTCTTGGACCGAGCCTCTGGCAATCTCTTTTGTCCCACTCCCCTTTCGCTCCGTGTGCGTGTGCTGCGGTTGGTGTGTGTGTGTGTGTGTGTGTGTGTGTGTGTGTGTGGGCTTTTGGTGGCTGGTCGTTTTGGCGGCATCAGCTTGTGGTCTGGACGCCGCCTGCTCTGCTGTCGGGCAATACACGCCAATGCGCCATCCGCTCTGCTCGCACTTTTCTCCCTCGTCCTGTCCTTCTTGTGGCCCACTCGGTCATTCGCTGCTTGCTTGTCATTCTGCTGTCAGCGCACAAGTTTCTCATCTTGTCTTGTTGCCCATGGTCGTGTCGTAGGAAAGTGGTGGTGCTGGGCAGTGCCCTTCGCCTCGCCCGTCTGCGCTCCAACCTTGGTTGTGATTGAACCGTCTCTTCCCCCTCCTTGCACTACCACACATCCTCACTCACTCATTGAGCAACGTTTGGACGCCTCTCTCGACCAATCATGCGTGTACTTGTCATCACTCCGGCGTACCCGCCGGGGTTGCACGTCGGCGGTGGCGTGGCCGTGACGTATAAAACGCTGCACGACAAGCTCAACGCCATGGAGGGTGTTGAATGTGAGGTGCTGTCCACCTGGAATGGCCGCCTCGACTACGTGCACATCCGCGTGGACCCCGAGTTTCGTCTCATCCGCCCCTCCTGGGCCAACATGGCCATTGTGAAACAAGCCGTAAACCGCGCCGACATTGTGGTCTGTCCGGAAACCACCCTTTTGCCTTGGCTTGCCAGCTACTGCGCCCGCCACGCCAAACCCATGATTTGGGTCCTTCATACCAACTTTCTGCGCCTCTCTGAATTCCACTTTTCTGGTCCCGAGGTCGCCATCACGACCCCGGCCACCCACGCGGTCTTTGCCTTCAGCACCCGTCTCATCCCCTGCGTGCTCACCACCTCCCGTGACTACCTCGAGTACCTTCAAAGCCACAATTACTCAGTCGAAAGCTACATTGACCAAGGATTCAAGACGGACGTGTTCAAAGCCAACGACCCCCCGGAGGCCATTGCTGCCACGCGACGCGAGCTTTCCAGCGGTCAAGTTGACCGCCCGATGCTCCTCTTTGCTGGCCGCTTTAGCGACGAGAAGCGCATTCACCTCCTGCTCAAGGCTCGGCCAGAAAATGCCATCCTTGTTCTGGTCGGCGACGGTGCGCTTCGTGAAACCCTCATGAAGGAACACGATCCCCAACGAGGCGTCGTCGTCATCAGCCGCATGGTGACGCAGGCCGAGTTGCGCCTCTTTTACAAGGCCGCCGACCTTGTTGTGTCTGCCTCGGACTTTGAAACGTATGGCATGACCATTCACGAGGCCCTGCTTTGTGGTACCCCCGTGGTTGTGGAAAAGGCCAAGGGCTTCACGCAGCAGATCCGCCACGGCATCAACGGCCTCCTCATCAACTATGACGATACGCAGGCCGCCCACGATACGCTTTTGGAAGCCCTCACCATGAAGTTTGATGCACAGCCCATCCCGGATCCCCGAGCCATTTCTCTTCAGGACAAGATTATCGAAAGTGCTCGCATTGGCCGCGAGCGCATCAATCCCATCTTCTACGGTATCCTGTATCTGGTTGAGCTCTGCCTCGTCATGATGCTTTGGGTTGCCGCAGCTATTTGGTGCATTGACCCTATCAAGGTCGAGGACAACGGTCCTGTGGTTGATTCTCTTTCCAAGGATGGTCATGCAGCTGGTGCCGTGGACAAAGACCCGACCCTGGCCAAGGTAAACAAGGCAGCCAAGGCTACCAAGTCTCAATGAGACATTGGTTTCTGTCGCGAACAACGCCAGCCGAAACCCTTTCCAAGTCATTCCCCTTTTTTCTACGACACATATTGGAACCACAGGCGGACGTGAATACGTATAAGGTCACGTGGGAAAGCTGTGCTTGCAGGTGTTATGGGACTCCTCTACGAGTGCATCGCACGCGGGTCGTGTTTTTTTACTCTTTGACCGTTTTGCACTGTCTTCTTGTGTCTCTTTTCTTCTTCTTCTAATTCCTTTTTTTTGGGGGGGGAGGAGGGGGGTGTTGTTGTTGTTGTTGTTGTTGTTGGATGCACTGCAGCACGCTCCCTTGAGAAAGCCAAAAGTAGGCTCTCCCCATTTCTTTCTCGCAGACCCCCCTCTTCCCCCCGCCTCTTTCTTTTTTGTTCCGTTGTTCATTTGTGACAGTCCTGTCTTCTTGCGAGGCCGTTTTGCCTTGTCTCCCTTCGACGTGCACAAAGTCAATGTCATAATCGATACAGATATTTGATAGATTGGGCCATCGGGTTAAAGGATGGGCCAGGACTTGCATGTACCACTTCTGGCTTCGCCCAGATGGTCACTTGTCGGCAGGCTCGTTCAACCAAAGAGCAAGATGACCGCGCTAGATCGTCAGATCTGATTGCTGAACTTTGTTCTCTGAAGAGACCAGTACTTACATGGCCAAGGCCGTAGTCAGGGTGAAGGCCGGGCAAGGTGTCTTGTAAAAGCGGCTCAAGTTGCTAGCACCACGGCGCAAGCCGCGACCACCATTGCCATCCTGCAATTGTATCCAGTTACAACAGATGTTCAATGAGCAAAGCTATGGAAGCTGGGGCCTTGGGCGCCATCAAACACGCATACCATCGTGCGCAAGAAGGTCCAGCAACCATGAATGGTGGCGTCCAGGGGCAAGAAAGGAGAGCGTGCCAGAGTCAAACTATGGTTTAAGGAGAACAAGAAAAAAACCGACAAAAAACAAAAAAAACAAAACAAAACCCAGGATGAGCTGAGACTGGCGCAATAAAAAGTCGGGTCGTGTTGAAGCGCATCACATACCCAGAGTTTTGGAGCATGAGCATGGTAGCGATGACATCAAAGGGGTGGAAAATGTAGCTGCCAATGGACTGGAATCCCCAGAGCAGGAAAAAGCGGCGTGATGAGCAAGTGGACATGGGCGCTGGTCAGTAGGCGCCCTGGCAACAACGAGTGCTAGTGCTTAAGAAACTGTACCAACCACGGCGGCGGTATTCTCATAGACGTCCGTCAGCGTGGACACGTTGATGTTGGCCATTTGTGAGACATTGTCCTATTGCATAAATGGCGCAAACAATTGGTCATAAGCATTCAAACTCTGCGCGAAACATGTCAACTTGCCCTGGGCCAACATGGTGTAAGATACCGCGTGACGCACCGTGAGCAGATTGCGAACGATACCCGTCTTGCGGATGGCATACAAGATCAGTCCAACGGCAGTCGCGCGCACCACCTCGAGGGTCAGCTTGGCGGAGATACCGCTGCCAAAGGCCAGGAGAAGGGTCAGTGAGTACAGGGATGGGGGAAGTTCCCCATGGGAATGAAGGAAGCCCAGGCGCCATCACAGCGCCATCAAGGCTTCGTCACGCGGGGCGCAAACGCGGCGGAACGATGGTCTTACCTCCAGAGGCCTTGCCAGCCCTCGTGATTGATAATGTAAGCGATTGATTGGAAAATATTGCCGTAAAGGTCCTCGCCCGCCACCATTTGAGCCACCGTGCGAGTGGCAATCACTAGCCAATTGAAGTTTGTGGATTTTGACGGGATCTCATGAGCATGAGGGGCGCCCAAACCGGATGCAGAAAAGGAACGGAACGACAGTTCAAACACCCATGAAAGGTGTTGCTCCAATCGTATCTCGGCACGACTGGGTGGTAGTCGCTTTCGTACCGCGAAGAGGTTGAGTCACGAGAGCGGCGATGGAGCCCGCAACAATGTCAATGCCAATGTGGGTAACACAATAGCGCAGCGTGTTCTTGTCACCGTTGGACTAACAGGCATGAATGGTATGAGCAGGCAGTGACCAAGTAAGTCTAGCCCGAGCCAGCATACAGGTGGGCTCCGGCAAGAATTGGCAGAAGCAAACCTGCTGTTGGGTGATCCACAGACGATCGGCCACGTTCTTGTTCACGATATCGAAGATGACGCCGCTAAAGGCGCGAGGAAACCATCCGCAAAAGAGGCCATAGTATCCATGAGCTGCATACAAGTCCTTGCCTAGATTGCCCGAAACAGGACGGTGCGGGATTAGGTACGAACGCAACAAGCAAGGAGTGCGGGAAAAGAATAGGTGCGTGGCCAACATCGGTCCCGTCCCGTCCCGATTGCGGGCCAGGCACGTGATTCGACGTACAGTATTGGTAAAGGCTGGCACGGCGGAAGCCGGGAGTGCCCCAGATGCTGTGGGACTTGATCTCTGGGCGCGTTTCGTAGCCAATCTATCCAGGGCCACCGGAGCGACGGATAGGGCCAGGCGGCAAAGAAGGCGAGAACGCGGAGGCAAGTCAGATGGGAGGACATCACGCTTGACCGTGAGAGCCAAGTGGAGGATTGGCCATGGCGGCCCTCAACTCAAATGATGTACCAAGCGCACGAACTGGCTTGTGAAAGGCCAAGCAAGCACGAAGCTCGGGCCGGGGAAGGGGGAGGCTTACCTGAATCAGCGTGCGAACGTTGTTGATGGGAGTGAAGACAGCGTTGCGGGCAAAGCTGGTGATCAACTGCTGGAGGGAGAGCGTGGCAGTGGGTGGAGGTGCCGCTTTGGTTGGGTCCATGACCTGCACGGGTCGCGCAGCAGTTGCCATGATCGATGTGGTTGATGACCGTGCGTCAAGCGTGTCACGGGCTTCGGTGCCTCAGGGCTGTCACACTCGCTCGTCGCTGCCGTCTGTCGGTCTCAACGTGAGAAATAATACAGTTGGTTTGTCTCAATCCTTCTCTCTGTCTCTGCTTTTGCATCACAGCCTTGTGCCATCTCTGCTTGCACCTTGCAATCGCAGACTTGCACATTCTCGCAGAGGCTTCTGTCTCTCATAGATCTAGTATGACACACACACTCTTTGATGCATGCGTTTTCTTTTCCTTCACTTTTTCTTTTGTTTGTTTGTTTGTTGAAACTTTTTCCATTGCATGACCTTGCCTTGCATGCTTCTTGAGAACGCACACCGCTTTGGTTCGTGCTCGTCCGTTGCTCTCTCTCTCTCTCTCTGTGCGCAATTTTGCTGCTTGCTATGGACCGGTCTATGGGTTGGCTTGTCTGTCCATCCTCATGCGCGCTTCCGCCCGCGTTCTCTTCAGTGTGTGTGCGTGTGTGTGAGTGAGCGAGCGCGCGGGAACAGGCATTCTTGTGACTGTGGATTGATAAACATGAGTTGCTGTCGTCACGCGTTTCCGTAGAGAAATAGCAGGGGAGCCCAAGGCGCCCTTGGTTGCGCTTGCTTGTTAGTCGTTGACCACCGCGCGGCCGTCCACGATTGTGACAGGGTTGGTAAAGTTGGCATCTGAGCTAAACGTTTTCATGTCTGCCAGCAATCCCAAGATAAAATCAAATGTGATGCGAAGCATAAGATGACGAGTCGTAAGAATATCTTCGACTTGAAGCACACCCGCTGCTCCGCCTGACCAACCGTTCATAAGGTCTTCCAAAGAGGATTGTGAGTCACCATTGGAATCTGTGCCAAACCGAACCTAGACGCAAAGCAAAGTAAAAAAAGAAAAGCGCGCAAAGCGCGTTGATCAGGACGCACGATCAACGCGATCAAGGGCCCAACAGTACACTCGACATACCTGCGGCCGTAAAGAACCAGCGCGGTACTGATACAAGGAGAAGCCGTGTGGATTTTCTTGAAGATCAAGCACTAGGGCGTCAAGAGCAACCGCACAAAACCAACGAGTCAGGCCCGACTTGCCCATGCCAGCGAATCTTGGACAGCACGGTTTGTGCACCACAGTACGCGCGTCCTACCAACGCAGTCACCGCTGGCCCGCAGCAGATCCCGGCATTCAGCCATGGTATAGTCCTCGACGCTCTGCGCGTTGATTTTGATCACCTGCAAGCCCACAGCCAAGTCTGGATGTCGAGCTGCCGGACTGTCGGGTGCAATGGAAGCAATGTATACACCTTCACGGGCGGGGCAAGTCAAGCCAGCGTTCAGGACGAACGTGGAAAAAAAAAAAAAAAAAAAAAAAAAAAAAAAAAAAAGGACGGAGCAGTTTGGATTGGCAGCCTTGTTCCCTTGCCTTCCCGCACAACTCTCAACTTCAAGCAGCCAGACTGACCGTCTGTGGCCTCGGACTTGACCTTGGCACCAACCAAGCCAATGCCAAAATCGCCGGCCGTATTGGGCAGCCGATCAAGCGTGGCGCGCTGCCAACGGACAGCCGATCACAAGACAATGAGGTTGAGTCGGGAGCCGGCCTTACTTCTTTGCCGTCAAACTTCACCGATCGTCCCTGGTCACAAGCATCCCACGGTGGTATTGCCATGCGCAGACAAACACGAACCACGACAGGCATACGCGAGGCCTCGCGCAGCTCACGGCGCTCAATGAGACCCTCATGACTCTGGCGCAGATGGTTGGCAATTTCTGCCGCCTGTCAAAGCACCGCAGAGGAATAAGACAGACCGCCGCCAGACCATCGATCATATGGCATCGGGTTGGCAGCGGAGCGGTTGCGGTGGGTTGGTTGATTCTTCGGCAAGCATGCACATGCCGCCATCAGAAGCCTCGCCAACTTTTAGAAGCTCACCTTGCGTCGATCTTGGAAGCGGTAGGCATGAACCATGTATTTGTCCTTGCCAGTGATGTCGTCTCGATCCTGTAAACGCATCAACCGCACCCCCCGTTGAGAGACAGCGTACATTTGTTGCCAGATGCAACGCGGATGCGCACAACCGCCAGATATGTGCACTGCCAGGCATACGCTCAGCGAGTACAGACCTGTGTTACACAGGCCACTGTGCGGTTGTAAGCCACAAAGGTGCGGATTGACTCGCGCATGTGTTCCACGACCAGCGTTGCCTATTAATGAAGGAAGAGCGACACATCTGAGCTCAGGTCTCAGACATGAATTGACGAGCGTGCACCAATTGGGGCGGTCAAAGCAACCCACCTGGTCCAGATTAAAGTTGTCACGGTCCACTGAGCGGCGTTCTCGTCGGCCCCCTGTAAATTTACGCAGGGTCATTGAGGCCATGCGCGCCAACGTGCGACGGCGCGCTGAAGCTTCCAGCTCTGGTTCATCCAGCACATCATACACGCGCAGTACGTCTGGATACACCTAATTTCATTCCCTCCCATTGGAATTGTGAGACGGGCCTTTGACACGCAAGTGACAGCCCGGCCAGGCCTCGAGACGATCGCACCGTACCAGCAAGAGCAGAATGCTTTCACAGTTCATGCGCGGATTGTGGGTGATCCGGCGTACCCCACCTTGCACCTCATCAAGGCTTGGAAGGCGATGCATCGGAATGTCTGTGGGCGGGAGCAGGTGGGAGAGAGTCAAGGAGAGTCCGATCGGCGCATGGGCCTGTACTTCTGCCCCCCCAGATCTTCTTCGCGCTTATGAGTTCGTGCATGCAACTCGACATGCAGCCATGCCTCTTGTCAGAGGCATTGGTGCGACACAGGCATACCAAATAGAGACACCGAGCCATTGTATTGCACTTCGTAGCGCTCGAGAGGCTCCTATGTCAATGCCAGTCGGCTCTCTGAGACGGAGACTAGAGGAGCCAGGTTGTGGGAAGCTGTTCCCACGCGATAGCGTGGCAACGACCGTACTCACCCCGGAGCCAGGTGCAGGCGGAGCCAAGCCTCGTCGCCTCGCCTCGGACAGCAGTTTGTCGCAATTTTCATCCAGCAAGCCGCGTCTAGTTGCACAAAGATCAATCTAGCAAAACTGCCAAAACGCTAATTTTGGTCAAGCGGCGCAAATGACACGGCATGTGGCTTTGCGTACCGTTCGGCTTCAAGCAGGAGCTCAATGTCATTGCGCTCACGTTCTTCCGCGAGTTCGAGGTCGTTGAAGAACTCGTCAAACTGGGTACCGGGCTGATCGCGTGCACCAAGATGCACCGCCCATCCATTTTATAGATTAGTGCAATCAAGTAACATTGGCGATGCCTCATTCAAAAACAAAATACGAAAACAAAAAAAAACCCAGTGGCCGAGCGCTCGAGCAGTGTACCTGTACTGGCCTCTGCATGGCCGCGATGATCAAGATGGCCCAGTTTCCCGCCCACGACCAAGCGCGGCAGCGTTGAAAGGGGGCGTCAGTTTTGGAACAAAATCAAACACCCGCCTTGCCTGCTTGCTTGCAAAACACCAAAAAAATGTTGTTGTGTTGTGTTGTGTTGTGTTGTGTTGTGTTGTGTTGTCAAATAGAGACAAGGGAGATTTTGTGCGAAATTCAATTTACATCCAGCGTTGCCCATACGTCGAAGTGAATCAGCCATGTTCGACCCCTCTGCAACTTATGTACAAGACAGCTTGCCATGACCAGAGCACGACACATCAGAGGGGCCGCGGCCGTCAGGAAAATCAAGAAAGTTTGGACATCAGAGCACGCACAATCATGCCCTTGCAATGGAATAATGCTTGGCACAAAACGAGAGTTTAAACAGGTCGACATGGCTAATCAGCCAGTACTTGACACGCCACACTAAAACACACTGGCAAAAGGGAGAATCGCAACTGGAGCATCTGCCTTGCTGGCTGCGATCAAAATCCCATGTGCTGCCGTGCAAATCAAACGTGAGTTAAACCATCAAACGCCCATGAGCTGTCTGTTGTGCGCGCACGGACAGCAGCGGGCCATTGACACTGCCAAAATGGCTTACCTCGTCATCCTCGTCCTGCTCATTGCCGGCAACGTGAAGATAGCTTGGTTCATCGCCATCAGAACCATCAAATGCATCGTCATCTCCATATCCTCCAGCATCTCCAGCCCCGCCAGTTACGTCGAGGTAGCCTCGCTCTTCAAACGCTGGAGCAGTCATGCCTGGCAACTCCGAGTAGGCTGGATCTTCATTAGCATCATTGTGAAACATGGACTCTTGGTTATCGTATCTGGGGTTCATGCCCTCCCGTGGGCCGTCGCTGTAGAGGGGATTGGCAATGGCATCCCGCTTAAAGTCCATTCCAGTCGGCACGAAGCTCTTGTCTACACCATGATTCTGACGTGAACTGCGCACATAGACAAAGGCGGCAAACAGCAGCGCCAGCACAGCCACACAGATGGCTGCAATCATCGCGCCTTGAGAGGCACCGCTGTTGGACGAGCTGCCCGAAGCAGAACCAGAAGAGGCGGCGTTGCCGTCCGGCTTGGGTGTTATGGGCGTGCACAGCCCACCGGTACTGACTTCATAGCCAGAATGACAAGACAGACACTGTGTTGCATTGGCGCAAGCTTGGCAGCTTGAGTCACACATGAGGCACTCCGGCTCGGCGTGCGAACTACAGCGCCCTGCCAGATAATAACCGGTTCCACACGTGGCGCGGCATAGACGGCAGCGGCCCGTACTCATGTCCAACGTGTGCCCGGCCGGGCAACTCGAGCACTGGTCGTGTGAGAAGCAGGAAGCGCAACTCTCGTCACACGAATGGCACTGCGTGTCAGTGGTAGCCGTGCATGAAGCATTGACATATTCGCGAGACCCACAGCCAAAGCTACACAATGCACAAGTGCCCTGGTTGCTATAAAAGTGCGCTGGGCACTGCTCGAGACAGTGGAATGTGCCCTCCTCCCAGTCGGTCACAAAGCGCACCTGCCCAGCAGCACACGCGCGGCAATCGGATGGGTTGGGACCCGTGCAATCACTGCACCCGTCGCTGCACGCCTGGCACGTTGGCGTTGTAGTACTAGTGCAAGTGCCTGCGAGGTACTGTCCAGGGCCACACTGCACTGCACAAGCTTGGCATTCGCCCGTGGCGGTCAGGTAGTGATTGGTTGGGCATGCTGTACAGTCCGTGGCGGCCGGGCCGGAACACGTGCTGCAGCTGCTATGACATGCTTGGCAGTCCAGGCTAGGGTTGATACAGCTTGTTTGTCTGGCAAATTGGCCCGTGCTGCAGCTTGCTTCACAACGACGGCAGACCATCGTGCTATTATCGGCGTAGTATCCATCCAGGCACCCAGTCACGCAGATGCGCCCCTCTGCCGAGCCTGCCCATTGCAGGTAGTGATCGACAGCGCAGGCTTGGCATTCGCCACGAGTGGGCCCCGTGCACGAGCCACATCCTGCTGCACATGCACGGCAGTGGCCCGCAACGGTGTCTACGTACATGCCGCTTGGGCAGCTGGCCCGGCAGTCTCCGTTAAGCAGAACAAAACCATCGGCGCACTCTTGACACGCTGTTGCGTTGCAGACAGCACAGTTTGGCGAGGTGCAGGACTGGCACGAGCCACCGTTCAGATACTGGCCTGCGCTACATTGAGGCACGCACGCGCCCGTGTCCATGTCCCGCTCATACCCCGTTGCACAATGAACACAGTCCAACGCTGTGGTGCCCGTGCACAGAGCGCAGGCCACCGGACAGTCCTCGCAAATGGCATCCTGATCGGCGGTACATTCTTGCTGCAGGAATGTGTTGCCGCTGCATTCGCTGCATGCCAGGCAACCTCCAGCCTGCAAGTACTCGCCGGGGTGACACGCGGAGCAGGCACTTGGTCCAGCGTCGCTACATTCAGCACAGGTGGTGTCGCAGACAGAGCACGCTCCATCGCGCGACAAGAAGGTGCCAGCTGCGCAGGCGCACTCGAGTGGAGATGCATTGGCCTTGAGCACCACATCGCGCACACCAAATACTGCGCTGCCCGAGAGGCGCAGGCGGAGCAAGTGCCCACGGTGCGGAAAGCGCATTTGCAACGTGCGCAATGACCTTGAGGTGTCTGTCCCACATTCCCCGGCTTTTGGAAGGTCAGCGAGATTGTACATGAAGACAAGGTCGTCTAGTGTTACCGTTAAAACGGTAGCATCAGCCCCGCTTATCGTGAGGGTAAGCTCCAGCAAGTCGTGCGGAACCAGATTGGTCATGGTCACAAAGATTTGGTCCGAGACCTGTGTGGAATTCCCAATCCACAAGGGGGGGGGAGGGGCAGAAAGGGCAGGAAGGAAAGGTAGAAATGAACGAGCAACATGAGCTGCGTTGGACGTTGGTCGGCGATTGCACGATCCCACGGGTATATTCGCGGGCAATCCACTCATCAAGCAATGCTTGCTCACCGAGGATGGCTGCAAGACAGAGGTCGCATCACAGCTGCCAAGCGTCTTGCTGCCGGTTGATTCCCACAAACGGGCAAATTCAGTTGCGGAGGATTGGGCCACCACGGTAGCGTCAAAGGCGATGGGCGTATTGGCCGTAGAGATGCGGTACTGGGACAAACCCCAACTTTCATCTATGTCCACAGTACCCATGAAGAATGAGTCACAGTTTGGCTCGTGGATTCCAGTTCAACTGATGGCCGCGGGGCACATACCGATGCCAAAGTGAGACAGATCAGAGGTAAGCAGTAATGTCATGCTAGAGGCTGTGTGATATACTTCAAAGCGCAGTACGATTGGTGACTCGCGTGTGTACGCGGCACCCTAGGAGACAAGGCCCAACGAGGCAAGAGGGCGGATAGCAACGTGCCACGACTCATGAGTTGACAGCTTCAGGGTTGAGGCGGACACTACCTTTAGCAGTGCTTTCAGGCGAGAAAGACAATGCGCTTTTTCGCTTCGCGCACACAAAACGAGCAAACGATAAATAACCGCAAACAAGCGCCGCCAAGCACAGCTCGAAGTTGCTGCCTCACCAAATTCCAGCCACAAGCTTGTTGGCCTGGGAAGGCACTGCCGCGATTGATGGGTACGCTGGTATAGACTGGCTTGCCATCGATGGAGGCCATGATATGCTCGTTGTCCCAGGAATCAATCGTCAGCACCTCAAGCTCAATCAAGACCTTGGAATGTGTAGGCAGGTTTGTCCAAGTTTTCGAGATGGTCGCACCCCGCATGAGTTGATTGGCCCCTCCCAAGACAGCCCCGTAGATGCCACATGATGATACAGTCAGACCTGGGCATCGTGCAAGAACGAATGAGGACACGAGTCAAGGCAAAAAAAAGAAGAAAAAAAAGGGGGGGGGGGGGGGCAAACACAACGCCATCCTTCAAGCCCACACATCTTCGCCAGGTGTGATGGAGAACTTGGAATTGAGGTAACAGAGAAGGTAGCACGGAAGTGGCGCACCATTGCAGCCTGGATTGAAGGTGGAGGTCCATCCGTGCACTTGCATATCAGTGAAATCCTGGAAGTCTACTTGTTGCCAAGCATAATTGAGGCTGCAGTCGCTGCAGCGCATATCCGAGCTACAAGCCACGCGTGCATTGTGCCTAATCGTTAGAATTCCACGACGCGCCATGGTCACAGTGAAGCACCAACTCTGTACGATAGGGCTGACCTATAGTCCGGATACATGCTGCATCCATCGCCGTAGCTAGCGAGTGGAGTCTTGGGAAGTGCGATGTCGGGTGAGGGTGGCGTGTAGACCTGGCCACCACAGAAGAAGTCTGTGGCCAGCGTGGCCACTTGGAACGCTTTGATTGCAAAGGATTCTACCAGAGCACATACGCGGAGTTATGTTTCTGCACCAGCTGAACCAAGCCAGTGTCCGTCAACGTATCAGTATAGCTACGCACCATCGTTTGCTTCACCATCGATGGTGCTTTTGACAACAATTTGAGCGTTGCTCTTTGAGTGTGGCACGAGCAAGCGCACGGGAATTTCGACGTCACGCCACCAGTATTGATCTGGGTTGCTGACTGAGCCACGCCCACACTGAAAACTACCCAGTGGGTGAGTTTCGCGGTTGATGGCACCCGAATCCCAAATCTCCTCGCCATCAAGCAGAATAACGATATTCTCCTTGTCGAATGAGTCGATGGCAAGCACGTCAATCTCAAGCAGCAGTTCCGAATGTGCTGGCATGTTACTGAGGCAACGGGTGAGCATGGCATCCAGTCCGAGTTGTTCATAGCCACCCAGAATCTGTTTGGGCATGCCAACAGGGCGTGAAACAAAAGAAGCCGCCCACTGCATGCTTCGTACTGTGCTCTTGTATCAAGTCAAAATCATGAAGGCTGGCGAGCGCCGGCCTGATGCCACTCACTTGGCCGTAATCACCACACGCAGTTACGCTCAAGGCGTTGCCATGGTATGTGTTGATGGCCGACCAACCAGCAAAGTTGTTGTCTTCAAACGTTTGCTTCACAAACGGAGTCAACGTGTCGTTGGCTACCCACAACGCGGCTGCTTGCACACCAAAGCTTTCATCCTCGGCACTGGAGTCGAGGGTGCTCGACACCACCAATGTCACCTGAGCATCTAGGTATTGATGGAGCAAGGGCACGCACAAGGAGAGGTGGGTGTGCTTTGTGAGGTTGATCCGTCGAGGACTAGGTTCTGATCCGGTCGGTCCAAGGTTGGGTGGCTGTGATCAGACATACCGGTGTGGGGCAACGTGATGTCAATGGGAATTTGCAGCTCACGGCTGTAAGTCTCATCGGCTCCTGTTGGTGCAGAACACGCGCCACGTAAGCGTGGGAGCGGGGAGCGGCTGTGGCATGTTTTTTTTAGACGAATGCTCCAAACGGGTTGGGGTTGCTCGAGTGGGTTATGATAGACGCACCACATTCAGCGGTGCCTTGATCACCCGAATACGTTTCAGAATGCACCCGAACACCATCGACCTCAAGAAAAATGGCTTCATTATCAAAGGAGTCAGCCTTGATGATGGTGAGTACAACACGGAGCAAATTGTGTGGAGGAAGTTGAGTGGTAGTGCGCGACAGGACCGAGGTCGCAGCCATTTGCGTGATGCCCAAGACCGGGCCAAGGGAGCCGCAAGTGACGGGGGAGAGCACAGCATCCTGCGTTTGAACGTTGTCGGCCAGCCATCCATCGTTGTTCTGCGCAACAAGCCAAGGGGGTTTTTTTTTCACATGTCAACCAATCATTTGCATCGTCAAGCCCCATTGGTGTGTGATGAGATGCAGCGCAATAACTCAAAAGCACCAGGATTCGGCCTGCACGTACCATGCTAAAGTCAGATTGGTATACGCGATGCCAGGTTCGGGAGGGCTGCGTGCAAACTGTGCCGCCATCACAAGGGTTGGGCTCACAGGATGTCGTTGTCAAGTCATTGATATTGGCTGGGTTGGTGACCGTTTCCGAGGCCTGTAAAACCAGCTTCGGCTGGGTATTATTTGCGTTAAAGCGCGAGGCAGACAAGGGAAAGAAAAAAAACAAAAAAAAAGGTTATAGGCGATCCTTGTCGCAAAACGCCTGCGATGAATGAGTGAGGCATATTTCGCTATCGTCACGACCGTACATTTGATGGAGACAGAGTCACAGAGCGCGAGGGCCATTGAAACAGCGAGCCTTGGAAGCTACCCGATTTGAAAGACACGTCACGAGCACCGGCGGTCAAATGAGTACAGCAAGCTCGTCTCGCTCGTTGCCGTGCCTAGCATGATGCCACAAAGGCCGAGGGGAAAGGGTCGTACGTGAGCGAGGCACCGCCGTAGCCCCAGCCGTCTTGGTTGTCCGGGGATGTGCTCAGGGTCATGGAAACAAAGTTTCCAATTGGTCGATCCAAGCATCGCGCAAAAAGCACATTGTCATTGGAGGTTCCAAAAGCATGTGCCAATCGAATGGTCTATTGAGAAGAACGGGAGGAGAATCAAATGCAATCAGACTGATGACATCACCTGGCTTGCAAGACTGTTTCCCGCATGCTAGAGTATATAGGCAGAATTTGGTGCCAAGGCCAACCCACGTACAGCAGCAGAGCCCAAGGTACCGGTGAGGGTGGCAAAAACACCACCGGCTGTAGAGTCGCGGGAGATAGCTGAGATGATGACAAAGCGACTGGCGGGACAGTTATCCGTATTGATATTGGTGTGGTCGGAAAGGGAGAATGTCACCTACAGCCATGGCGGCGTTGCGACCAACATTGGTGATTCTAGCCGGCAAGCAGAGTCACGCTCGACGGACGGTAAGAACAAATGTCAAGGTTTGATAGGGTTTGAGCAAACCTGGGAGTCAGTGGTCGTTGATTGTTTGAGCCAAGAGTAATAATTCCAAGTGACGGGCATATCTGTGCCTGAACCGTCATCGTAGTCAGCTTCAAAGGTCTATGGGAACATCACCGCCGCGTGAGCATGACAAATTGGGGTGTCTAGAGGTGCCCAATACTTGCGGCCATTCACTTGTGAACAGTTTCTCCTTCTGACTTTGTGGTGCCGTAAAAGATACTGTCACCTACTCCTAGTAGCCAGCCATCGTCCGATTTGTTGAGAGTCAGTGTAAAGCTGACAATGGTGCCGATGCTTTTTGGTACGCAGCGTGTGAGCCTAGCAATAGTTTGAGGCAACACAAAATTTAAGCCACAGTATCATGGGGCCAGATTTTTGCAGAGGCCAGCACGGTGTAACACAAGCCCACACTCGACTGACTTGCGACTCTCGCCAAGAGAGAAGCCCTGACCCAAGCTCATGACATCTGAGGCGCCTTGGGTGCCCGTGACAACCATCGTGACTTCGTTCCTCGTGTCGGCGTAGGTGCCAGTCATGGTGACGGTCGTCACGTCCACGGCAATTTGAGCATTCGTGCAGTGCTCGGCTTGAGACACAACGCTCTCACTAATGTGCAGAGAGCGTTCTGCGGTACCATCCGTTTCTAAAGCTGAGCTCCAAGTTGTCTTCCACACATACGCCCTACAAAGACATAATCGAGTTTTGCAAAAAACACACAAGCAGTCAAAGCACACGTATGGCCAGCTTCGACTGTGCTTTCGCTCAGAGTGCGGAACGACCAGCTTGCACGTACACGTCGTGTTCAGCAATCACAAGGCCTGGCATAAAGCCATCGTCGCTCGTCGCTCGCAGAGTCAATCCTTGGAAAGTTTTTCCCGGTTGCAGGCATGCATGGGCCACCAACACTTCACTCGATCTGTGAACGGCACATTGGTGTAACATTGAGTAGGGAGTCAGTGAGAGAGGTGATCCCGAACAAGCCACTAGCAAAGCGGGGGGAGATAACCCTGGCAGCACGCACAAAAACCCTTCGGAAAAGGCATTGATATAGTCATTGCGGCCGTCTTCATCCATGATGGCCATCCACACGGCCGTTTCAGTAGCATCATAGGTTCCACTGCCAGCTTCAATCTACGTTTTGAGCAGCATCAAAAAACTATGGTGTCAGGATGGACAGGCGGCTGCAGCTCGGCGGTCAATGGGTCCAGCCACGCCTGCACAGCGGTGCACGGCAAGTGTCTCGCCGGCCCCTGGTTTCGAGCTCAATCCTGATGTCACATGCAGCGGCGCTGAAAGTAGGTTGATCATACGTACCGTGACTTTGATGAGCTGTGATCGGGGACAGCCGTGATCCGTGAGCGCATATGACGGAGCACCAAGAAACGAATACGTCTTGCTTGAGATGCTGTCCATAACAGATCGGGGAGGAAAAGTTTGAAAGGCTTCATCCATCTCATAACTGTTGACGGCAGCCCTGAAAGCCGACGGTGAAGCCAGAGAGAATCCAGCGTACAGAACTTTTTGAGAGCGATACGCGCTTGTGCGATATAACCCTTGAATCTGCCGCATTCAAAGGGGCACGCGTTTGTGAATAGGCAATTCCAGCAGATCTAACTCCGTAGGGCACTCGCGCACAAAGCGAACAACGCGTTCGCTTCACACACCTCGGCATCAGAGAGTGCGCGGTTGTAGATGCGCGCAAGAGCAATATCCCCTTTGAACGCTGAGGTACCATCAGCCTTTGAGCCGAGGCCTAGCCGTTCCATTCACGAGACACGGGTCCAATTTCATGAGAGTAGTCATGAGGGTATCGGAGTTTGTGTTCGTCGAGCACGCAATAGACGGGCGTGTTGGGCACCGTGACTTACAGACGCTCTGATAAACATTGTTGGCATGAGGCATGTCTGAGTTGACGGAGACGAGGCTTCCATCAATAATCAAGCGTCCTTCATTCTTATTCTTGATCACCAGGAGGTGGTGCCAGTTGGTATCCTGCTGTGGGGCACGGTTCTCAATCGTGGGATAGGCAAACGTGCCGCTACAAAACGAGAGCGTGTGAGTTAAGCAGAAAACAGGGTTGTGCGGGGGTGATTCAGTGAGTGAGGTGGAACGCGAAAAACCCAAACAAAAAGCGCTTACTCTGCTTTGGTACGCTTGGCCTCGAAATAGAGGCGATAGTCTTCAGAGCCTCGACGCAGGATTGCTATGTGATCATCCGCACCTACCATACCCCATCCACTGCTTGAGTGACTGGCGTATGCCATTTAAGCTGAAAGGGACACGGGATAAGCTGACCTGGCGACACTTTGAGTTCAAGGAGACGATTGTAGCCCGTGGCGACCAAGCTTCGAAAGCGATACACCATCTCAATGGCAAAGGTGTCACCAAGCTGTTTGCCACAATCAATACTCATGAGAAAGGGTAAAGCACAGCACCAATGGGTCTAGATGCGAGTATGGCTGCGAGCAGTCATCGCGCTGACTTTGGATCTGTTGCTCGGAAGCACTCACTGTAATGGGCTCCAGCTTGACGCGATCGTTGCCATCAAAGCCCAAATAGCTGTCAGAAACGGCTTCAAGGCGTGAGGCAATCTTGTCACTGAACCAGCGCGGTTTGCCAAAGAACTGTCCCACCATGCCACCCCGAAAGTCAGCTGTCGTGGTCCCAACGGCTTCACGCATGTCCCAACGATAGAGAAGCTGGGCGGCAACGTAACCGGCGTTGAGGTGAGGTGTGGTGCGTTAGTACCAAGGGCATTGCTTCTCCGATGAGTGCATATTCTTGGTTCTATGGTGGTACCATACCTTGTCAAACACGTCAGGCGTGCGTTCAAGCTCAAAGACTTGGCGCATCTCGCTGTCACTCAGTGGTTGATTGAAGATGCTATCGGCGCAACGCTGGTCAGGACGGGTGCATGCTCGCTTTTTGTTGTACTTGCAGAGCAGGTGGGGTTATGACAGCCACAGACCTGACACGAGCAATATCACCGTTGTGCACGGCAGTACCACCCCAGGCACTCCCAATGGCTGGGGTTTGAAAGGTGTAAGTAGGGATGGGTTTGGGTAGGGTTGTGCTAGCCACGAGGCTGCCGTTGATGAACATCTCTACAAGGCCCGATGGGAAGGTGCGAACAAGCAGGTGCTGCCAGATGCCAAGTTCAGACGCCACGCGCGTGGAGAGGGCGCCTGGAGCAATGCGATCGCCCGTGTCAGCCACGTATTTGTGCTCAAATTTGAGCGCGTAGCCTATTGTTTTGTGATGCGGGAAACAAGTTTTACAAAATTGAGCAAGCATTTTTTTCTTGGAGGAAGGATGGACGTTTGCGAGTATTAGCACGCTTGAAGTTGGTTCCACGACAGGGGCCAGGTGTGCGTACCGTAATCGGCATTCGATTTTAGAATACTGACGCCGGTGTCTTCAGATTCCGATAGTCGAAAGTACAGCAGGCGATCATAGTTGGACAGCTCATCGGTAAATCGAAAAACCTGCCGGGCAGGCTTAGTGTTGAGATGGCGGGAGAAGACTTGGAAGAGTTTTCGTGGCGGTGGGAGCTGAGACGAGGCATACCGCTTCAAAGGTGTTGCCATTGCTGGCGTCATAGGTGAGAGCAGGGAGTTGAATCTGGTCGTATGGCTCGATAAAGCTGACACCAGTGCGCCGAATGTCATCGAGAGCCCGAGGCTTTGTGGTCTTCCACAGCGGAAAACCCTGTGAAATAAAAAACGCACGGTGCCCCATTCTTGGGTGAGGAGGGCGTGCTGCTCTGAATAGTTGGGGTTGACACGTGTTAGTGGGTACGCGACTGACCACAAAGCTGCCATCGTTTGGGCCGATGATGTCATCGACGGTGGTGCCACACTGGTCATCAAAAGTGTAGGAAAGAAATGGGGACACGCCATGGAGGGTGCCACTGCTGTACAACGTCTGGGCTTGGCTCGCCGACAGAGCCGTGGTGTAAATGCGAAATAGGGCGATTAATCCATTGTGCATGTTGTTGCTGGAAATAGCACCACCAAGAAAGTTGTCTGTGAAAGTCCCAGGCGAGTAGCCAGACTGCGAGCGTTGATTTCATCCCGTTTGAGGCAGGGTTATTTAGACGGCGAGGAGCGTAGTGCAGTAGATGAGGGGCAAAAACAAGCGACTGCACGCACCGAGAGAACGATGTTTCCAACGCGCGTGCCGTTGTAGTACATGGTCGTGGTCCCGTCGAGCTGCGTCGTCACGACAATATGGTACCACCGGCCGACATCCACTTCGGTTGTGCTGGCCCCCAGGACAGACTTTGAGATTGTGCCTTGCTGTCGTGAGGCGATGGGATGTGAGTCACGAGTCCACAATCATACTTCGATTCGAACAGCCTAGTTTTGCGTGCGAGAAGCAATGGGTACCAACCGAATTCTTGTAGGCAATTTCAAAGTATGGACGCCCGTTGCGCACTTGATCGCGCAGGATGCCCAGGTACTCGCCGTCCTCGTTACGAATCTCCATGACGCTATATTGAAGAGAAGCATGGTCACTTGGTCAGAGCGTAGAGGGCAAAGTTGGTGGAAGGGGTAGATGAGACAACGAGGCTGGCACCCACGGCGAGGGAGTCGTACCGATTGTAGCTATCAGCCGATTTGTCGCGAAATTGAACGACAAGCTCGAGTGTCAGGTCTGTGGTGAGGGTAAGATCGGGCATGCGCACGGCGTCGTTTGAACCATCCAAATCAATGTAAGTGGCGACTTGTTCAGTCACAATGTCAGCGACGCCCAGGTGAGCCGTGAGGAGGAGACACGAGGCCGTAAGCAGCCAAGACGGCCTCAGAGCCGAGCCGGGTGGCATGGCAGGCGGTCAGTTGGTGGTGTGTGGGCTCCGTCCAAGCCACTTGACTGTGGTAAACTACGGGCGACTCTCGTCCAAGGAGCAGATGCTGGCTAAGAAACATCAAGAGACGACGGGATGCGGGCCGGGATCAGGGGAAGGCGGGGGGAGTGCGGGATGAGCCATGTACCGACCAGTGATCCCAATGGCCTTGAAAAATCAAAACATCAACAAAACTCAGGCCAAGCAGTGAATCGTGTACAATCAATGACGGTGGTTGAGCTTAAGGACGCGATGACAGACGTGGTGGAAAGTGGGGTGGTGGATCGACCAGCGGCTGTGGTTGGGACGCAGACAAGCGGAGTTGCTTCTGACTCGTGTGTGCGTTTTCATGTCAAGCGATAGGGGGTAAGATCCAAGCAACACAGGCAAGCGGGGGAAGAAAGAGACAGAGAGAGAGAGCGATCAAGAGAGAGAGAGAGAGAGAGAGAGAGAGAGAGAGAGAGAGAGAGAGAGAGAGAGAGAGAGAGAGAGAGAGAGAGAGAGAGAGAGAGAGTGTGTGTGTGTGTGTGAGGGATCAAGAGAGACGGATCAAGAGAGAGAGAGAGAGTGAGAGATCAAGAGAGGAGAGGAGAGAGATCAAGAGAGGAGAGGAGAGAGATCAAAAAATATCAAGAGACATCAAGAGAGATCAAGAGAAAGCTGACGCCGGTGGCACACAATCGTTGTACGGTTTTATTGTTGTTCAGCCTAGCCCTACATTTCATTTTCATGACGTTCGCGACCATAAAAAGTCATTCTGGCAGAACTCTCGGCCTTACACGCGCGCTCTATGCGTGGATGCGCTCTCATTTCCAGCATAAATGCGATGAGCCGAGACGCTGCTCCAAGTCAACAAGAACCATGTCGCACAGGAAGAAAGGGGTCTTGAGACCGCGGCCGATTCCATGAGCCATCGTATGAGAGAGTCGTCTACGACTGTATCGTTTTCATTCAGAGGACATCCCCAAACCAACGCCACACCCCCAAAAGAAAACACGAACAAATGTCAACAAAGCACCCTTGCAAAAACCGGGGGTGTATTTGCTTTCTAGCAAAAAGGAATGACAGTTGGTTCGGGGTCGGCTCACACAGCTCGATCTTGGAGAGCCGGCGGGTCGATCCATTGTTGCGGTTGCTGCCCTGCCCTGCTGCTGCTGCTGCTGCTGGGGCGTGGCGTGCCTCGTCGAGCTCAGCTTGGTCGGGCGGGTTGGGTGAATGCATTCATGTCCCAGATCAAGAGGGTTTAAGGAGAGTCTTAGCACGAGTACCCAGCCCTTGTTAGGGTTGTGCCACCACCAACATGTCCGACTTGTCAGACGAGGAAGACATTGATTGGGCGGCTGCCGAGGCCGAGGTAGCGGCGCTCATCTCAACGTAAGTTCTTCTCGCAGCCATCTGACCGATTTGGGACACCATCTTGCACCCGATCACACGAGAAATATGGTGAAGACCATCAGCTCGCTCGCATGTCCCCTCCACACCCAGGATCAACCGATGTCACCCGACTCATCGTTGCCTGCTCAACCTCAGGCGCAACAGCCGGACTGAGGCCGAGGCTGAGGACGCATTCTGGCAGGATCTGCTGGGCGATGCGCTCATTGACACGGCCAGTCTAGATGCGGGTGATGGCTTGGGCACTGGCGAAGAGGAGGATGATAATTTGGATGACCTGTTTCGCTCGGCTGAGGCTGAGCTCAAGGCCATGAGCCCGCGCCAACGACGTGCCAGCCTCCAGGCACAGACGGCTCTACGATCAGATGGACACGATTTGGATGATTTTTGGATTGCCATTGGACAAGAGCTCTTGAATGAAGAGGCAGAGTCCGGCGATGAGCCTATATCCTCACCCAAAGCCAAGGCCCCGGCGCCCGAAGCTCCACAGGAGGGATCAGCGGCAGTGGGTCTGAACAGCAAGGAGGAGCAAGGGGTTCAGCAGGACCAGGAAAGCTTATTCCCAGCAGTCGAAGGCTCGCATCACCAGTCAGGCCCAACTGGCGAGCGCGGGGCAGCCGGCGATGCCGACTTAGAGCAAGGCGAGCTTGATGTAGCAGCGACCGGCATCGCCGCAGATGAGGGTTCGCCCACCGTCGGCGTTGCACGTACCGAGGTCTCAAGCCCAGAGCTTGAGGCCGCCATGCAACACATTATGGCCGAGGCGGAGGCCGCTTTCGATGATATTGCGGTCCATCGCACCCCGAGTACAGCCCACATGGATCACGCACCCACTCAAGTCTCGCCATCCACCATATCAGAGCCCGAGGCAAAGCACGCGGCTGCCAAAGCGACAGCCCAGCCGCTTGGCCTTGAGGACTTTGATTTGGACTTTGATGTCATTGCTCCACCAAGTGCAGTGGAGCCTCTTGAGGCCAGCCCGCCACCCACCTCGACCATCCGCCCCGCTGCTGTGCAGCAGATTGCAGGTGAACTGCACCAGTCGCGCCGTCAGCTGGATCAGGTAGCCTGCTTTTCCTTCTTGAGCTGGCCGCATTGCCTTTGACACATGCTTGAATTTGCGCGTCACTCATTTACCGCTCCTAGGCTTGCTCTCTCTCTCGTGCTCACCACATGATGTCTCTGCCCCGCCCTGCCCCTTCTCTCGCCCTCCTTTAGCTCCGAGAGCACGTGCGCTCCAGTCAAGATGTCATGTCTGGCACCCTCTCTCAACTCAGTCGTGCCCTTGTATCTCAGCTGAACGGAGCACTCAAGCAGCAACGGCAATCGCTTGAAGGTGACCTGCAGACGGAACATGGTCACCAAATGACACGCCTGCAACAACAGCACGCCCGTGAGCTGGCTGCCCTCGAAGCTCGCCTGGCCGAAGCCACTCAGGACCGCCAAAATAAAGCTGCCGAAGTGACAGAATTGGCGCAGGAGCGCGATCAGCTTCAGTCGCGCTTGGCCCAAGCGCAAGCTGAGCTCACACTGCATGAGTCTGACCTCCAGAACGAACGACAAGAGGCCAAAGCCTCTTTGCGTGAGGAACGCCAGTCGCTACAGGCTTCTGTGCATACCTGGCAACGGGCCGCTGCAGCCGCCGAGGCGGAGCGCAACGGTCTACAGACAGAGCTCAATGATATCAAAGTCAAGGCGCGCACCAAAATCGAGCAGCTTCGTGCCACTGTGGCCAAGCTCAAGCCCCTGGCAGCTCGGGCGGTGGCAGCTGAAGAAATGGCCGCTGCCAGTCAGCAACGAGCTGCTACCGCCGAAGCTAAGGCTACTGCTGCGAAAGCTGCACAAACTTTGGCTGTAGAGGCGCAACAGCTGGCTAGCGAGCGATTGGCTGACGCTCAGCGCGATCTGGCCGCCCTGGACCAGCGTACACGCGACTTGATTGAACATGAGACTGAATGCGAAACACGGGCTGCCAAGGCCGAACGCAAGCTTAATGAAGCTGTGACGGTACGTTTATCTTTGGCTCTTTGGCTCTTTGGCTCTTTGATCCCTACTCCTTGCTTCTGGCGGGCTCCATATTTGTGTTCGTCTACTCCAAGTCCGTGACGCATCTCACATGGAGCATGCACCGCCCTGGCTCTCGTGGTGCCTCGAAAACTTTCAGGTCAACGATGATCTTCTGCGCCAGCTGACAACCACGCAACAGGCTCTGCGTCACGTTGAGCATAAGAGTGGCCAGACCGAAGAAGAGATGCGCGAGGCCATCAACAATCTTGAGCGCCAGCTGCAGAAGGAGCGTGTTGCTGCCAAGCAGCAACGTTTGGCGCTTGAGGAGGAGCTCGAGGCGGCCAAGGACAAAACTGCTGCTGTTGAGCGCCGCTCTTGGGCTAAAGTCGATGCGGCGGAGCAACGTGCGCTTGAGCTGACGGCCAGTATGCAGGCCACGCGCGAGGTTGAGCGTCAGATCAAACAACAGCTCGACGAAAGCCGAGCTGCTGCTGCCACCATTGCGCACCAATTGGACGAAGCCCGCCAGGTGTGCAGGCTTTTAAACAGACAAAGGCTACTCGCATCATCTCCCCACTTCCCTTTTGGCCTAGACTCTTTTTCTTCTTGGTCTTCGTTGCTTCCCTCATGCGCCGTTCTTGAACCCGAGTAGGCATTGGCAACCCAAACAGCAGAGTCCACAAACGCTGCTGCGATCGCGGCTCGACAAATTGCCGACTTGACTGAAGAAAAGCAGGCTCTTGAAGCTGATCTTGAGCACTTCAAGGACAACCTCGAGACGGCTACGGCCGATCTAGAAATCGCCCAGCGCGAGCTGAGGTGCGTTTGCCCACCGTCAATGATCTATTCAGAGTTATCGCAGCCTCACCGATGCCTGCCGTGTGCGTTTGACTTGTGCCCAGACAATTGACGGCGGCCGACGATGAGGAGGAGCGCTCTGAGCTCGTGCGATTGCGAGTAGCCACGCGCATGCATGCCCACGAGCTGGAGCATGCGCGTGCGCGAGAGGCCAACCTCAAGGCTCGCTTAGACGGTGTCATGCTGCAGTTGGACGTGAGTCACAACTGCGGCGTGTTGTTACCCTTGTGCTCATGTTTCTCGGTTTCATTTGACTCGAACGCATGCCTTGGTTTTTTTTTTTTTTTGCCGCAGAAAGCCTTGCGACGTGCCAGCTCCCTCGAAGCGGAATCCCGCTCGGCCGTGGAGGCTGACTCGCGCGCCACAGTAGCCGAAAACCTGGTGCGTTTGTGCCATGCTGATGACCACTGACAGTGGTAGGTGCGGATCTCGAGCTACCAGCTTGACTCATGGCTCTCGGTTGGGCATGTGTGTAGCGCAAGCTGTACGAAGAAGAAAATCAGGCTCTGCGTCAACAGTTGGGTGATGCTGTTCGTCGGCGGGCCAAGTCCGAGGCAACGCTGGCGACACTGGAGGTGGAAAATCAACATTTGCAGCGTGAGGTCAATTCTCTGAAGCAAAATTTGGAGATGGCGCGCGATGCTGCCCAAACCTCGAGCTGGATGGATCTGGCAGGTGCCAGCCAAGGGTCTTCCTCCACGGGTCTTTACTGGCCAGCCAGCGGCAGCAGCGCCACCAACCGCCCATTCAAGTTAGGCTTCCTCACTTCGCCTGAGGCCGAATACGGTGCCAGCATGGGGTTGGGACACATGGGGCAAGAGGATGCCCTGCACGGGTTTGCCTCGAATTCACAGCTATTGCAAGACTTGCGTCTCATGGAACAACGGTTTGTCACATGCCAAGGCGTGATCGCGATCCTTTAGCAATGGCTCGTGATCGGTGTCTTAACCATGAATCTCGGCACCATGTTCTGCTTGCAGAGCGAAGGACGCGGAGCGACGACAGGAGCAGCTGCTGCAGCAAGTGCGGCGGATGGAGGGGCAAGCACAGAGCCCGCATGCCGGTGCCGGTACGTGCCGAGCTACCTTTTGACAGTTGCACTCGGTCACACGACCACCACCGCGAACTTGCTGAAAGTCCCAATTTCAGGGCTTGGTTGACGGGCATGCAGGCGAATTTGTAATCAACGCATGAACTTTGTTCTTTGTCGGGTATAGAGCGGTCTGGTGTCATCAGTGCTGCCGTGCACGCCCAGCTTCTCGACTTGGCTGAGCAGCGAGCTGCTGATGGACAACGCCGGTAGGTTGAACACTCAGGCGAGGGCCCTCTTCTCTCTCTCAGGCTCTTATGTATCACGGAACTGCACCACGATAGGGTCCAAGAGCTTGAGACGGAGAATGCCTCGTTGCGCGCTCAGGTGCGCTCATTGGAGGCCCTACGGCTGTTGCAGCGCCCCGAGCCTGGCGTCGAACAGGTGCACGATCTCTTAGCGGAATGTGCCATCGTAGTCCAAAAGTAAGCTCAGTACACGTGCACGTTGATTTGGGATATGCTTGCCATGTTGCATGGCCACACGTGCAAGAGCTGCTCTCAATGACAAAGCTATGGTGCCGGTAGGATTCGGGCTGTGCACGGATCCGCTCCCAGCAAACCAGCGAAACCTGAGCCCGAAAATTCTTCTCGCGTGACTGATGTGTCTGATACGATTGTTGATGAACTCCGCCGAGCAGCAACGACCAACGCCAGCTCTGTCCCAGCAACGGCTTCAACTTCAGCGGTGGATCGCAGCTCGCCACCCACAGTCAGCCCAAGACCAAACCGAGCTAGCCCACGCCCTCTGACAAAGCCCAAAGGACGACCAAAGAGGAATGCGCCTTCGCCACTAGCTTCTCCCAGCTATCACCACGACACCCAGCCGGAGGACGCGCCTTCATTGGCAGCTTTTGAAAAGTTGCACGCCTCAGATGTGCCTGCTGCAGGCACGGATCACCTCACTCCCCCGTCATCAGCGGTGCACCCGAGCTCGCCGCGTAGCAGCCAACTTAAGGTAGGGTCGTGGTTGCCCGTCATCTTGTTCAAAAGTTGAAGCGTCTCTCTTAGCAAAGCCGTGTGCAATGGCTGAGTGCAGGATATGTTCGAGGCTGCAGTTGCACGCTCCAGCGAGCCCAGTCCTGTCAAAGACACGCCAGAAAAGCCGCGGCCCAAGCCTAAGCGCCTGAGCTCAACTCGTCTCCATGCAATCGCGGGGGTAAGCAGGACTCGCTTCCAATTGAGGCGTAACGTTTTCTGATGCCGATTGTCTGTCTGCGGGTCTTCTTATTTGGCTGCATCTGTGTTGCTTTTTGTGACAGGCTTTACCTGGCTTGCAGGCCAACAATCCAGCTTCCTTGCTGGCCAATCTGAAGAGTGCCAAGGCGCGACGCGAGGCCGAGGACTCGGATGCCAGTGGAAGCGACGCGTCATGGAGCGACTCAGAGCCCGACGATGGCACACCTTCTGTGGAACCCATCACGGATGGGGATGGTGTTGCGTCAGCAGCCGATGCAAATGACGATCGTGCGTACCACCCTTGTCTTTTGACTACCACTTGCTTGGGTTGCCTCATCGCAGAATGCCCTTGCCTCACCAAAGCTTGCGTGGGTTGTCGAGGTGCGATAGATGATGACATGACAGGCGGGCCACTGATTCGGGCGCCATCAATAACGGCGCAGTTTTCCAGGCCTCGTGGCAACTCCATGCGGCGCCTGCCCACCCGACAGCCGAGCCAAAAGCGCGCATAACCCAGCTGTTGCTGTTTGCGCCACGCTGCAGCCCAGGATCAAGTCTGCCACGTGATTTTTGTTGCCTCGTGCTCCCTTTTTTCAGTGTACATGTTAGGCCAGGTTTTGTCAATTGTTTAGAAGATGCTTCCTTTCTTACCTCTCCCTGCCAGGCGGTTTTCGCTGTCACGCACGTGTTGTTTTTGGTTGCACAGTTCCTCATATTCAAATGTCAGTTCTTTTGATTATTCTTTGGAAAGAGGGTTCAGTAGTACCGTGATGGAATGAATGGGGTGGGGGTGTTGTTCGGCGCCGTCAGATCAGCATTTAAAGACCAGGAAGCGTCAGTTTTTTTTTTGTTTGCTTAAATGTTGCCCCTCGCGAGCTCAAATGGGGGGCGCAATTCACTTAACCAAGTTCTGGAACACAGCAAACATATCACATGCGCCAAAACGCGCCAGGCGTGTTGCGCATCGCGCACACCCACTGATTTCAGAAAGGCTTCCAGGCATCGTCTTCCGGATATGGGAGCCGCGAGGCAGTGGCAGGTGCAAAGAGCGAGTCCGTATCAGGTTCCAGTTCGCCATATAGTGGCTGCGTCTCGAGCTCACCCACCGAGTCAAAGACCATGGAGAGGAGGCTGTCTTCCTCGCTGGCTTGGGTATAGTGCAGTTCCATGTGGGCCAGCTGCATTTCCAGTTGCTGACGCTCCCCTTGTTCCTCCAGCAAACTGTCCTTGAGCTCCGCAATGAGCATGCTGTGTTGGGTTAGCTGCAGTTGCAAGTCTGCGTGGGCCTGCAAAAGATAGCGATGCTCATATTCAGTCTGCTGCTGCCGCTGTTCTGCGCGCTCTAGTTTATTGCGTGTAGCTTGTAGCTGGTGGCTGATTTGTTCAAGCTCTTGATACTTTTTGTTCAAGCGCGCTTTCAGACGATCGACATTATCTCGCTTGGTCGTGGGAGTCACGGGGCCCTCCAGAGTAGGGTCAGGAGTACCAGCAGAAGCTGCTGGGTTGAGCTCTGTGGGGCCCGTAGCATTGGCGGCTGATGATGCCTCTTCTGCTGCGTCTAAATCAGGTTTGGGCGAAGCTGTTTGTCGAGGAGAGCCAAGCTGCTCCTGCGCTTCGGAAAGTTCCTCTGTGAGCTGTTGCTGCCGCTGACGAAGCTGAGCATTGTCTCTCCTGAGTCCATCATTAGCATCCTCGAGCGAGGTAGCCCGTGTCGTTAGCTTATCAAACTTGGCTTGCAAAGTCTTGAGGCGCTCGCGCAGCTGCCAGAGCATTGCACAGGCGAGAAGGAAGGCCGATGAGGGACGGTGTTAGCATTCTGACGTGTTCATGTATGGGCATGAATGGGGTGACGTGAAAGGCGGATGGACGCATACCTGGTGTTGCTCTTGCACTTGGTCCTGCAACTCTCGCACACGCGCCTAAGCAGGGGAATACAGCATTTGTTTGGGGCCAGAGACAGTGAGGGCGATCACTCATTTCTCACGGGTGATGAGCGGTCGGAAAAAGTGTGGGCCGGTGCTTTTCAACCGGAGACGTCTACCAACCTCATGCGTCTCAGCTTGCTTTAGCTGTGTTTGAAGCATCTCAATGTGGTGGTGTTGCTTCATCAGGAGCTTATTTACGCTGAGGTTGACGTTCCCACCGGTTTCTGCCGAGACACTGTTTCGACGCAACGGGCGGTTAGAATCTGGTTCGCTGCTGCTTTGCGATACCGTCCCAGAGCCATCGAAGCCCACACTTGTGCCACGTTCGCTTTTAAGCTCCGGCTCCTGAATAGAGATGGGGCGGCGTGAAGATAATGTCCAATCAACAGTTCCAAAGGCTCTGCGGCGTGTTTATGCATGACACCAAGGGTCACGGAAGGCAAGGGCGGACCTGTGCAGAGCGTACCGCAGTCTGAGAAGTGGTTTGGTGCTCGGCTGCTTTGGGAGCTTGTTCCCACAGTGTCAAAGCCAGGTGGGCGATGGGAAGACTGAGGCTGGTGATGCGGGGCGAAACGACGAGGCACCGGGTTGGCAAGAGTTAATGTTGTAACGAAAGCGCCCCGGAACCAGATGTCAGGAAACACACACAACGGTCGGCATGTTATACCAGGCGGCTTGCAGCAGTTGCGAGGCTGGAGACGCCGGTAAAGTCCAAGAGGCACGACAAAGGGCTTGAAGTATCACGGCGCTTAGGCCCAGAAAGGCCATTAAGCCTCGAGAGCAAGTTTCAGGCCAAAGGGCTGATAAGCGATGCCAAGGTACGACGCACAATTATAGCCCAAGTTCTGATTGAGACGGGGGGCAAGCAAGACTCAGATGCACGGTGCCAGCGAAAAATAAGCGCGAGGTGAACAAACCAGCAATGCCAAAGGCCACGAGCCAGGACACAAAGGCTGGTGCCATCCAGGCGAGATGGCTGGGCACGCTTGCCAAGAGAAGCGGCAAGGTCCCACCCGCTAGTGCAAGGCGCGACGCGAGGCGCGTCACCTGGAGCGTACAGCCAAAGGTGTGTGAGCTGACTGTACGGGCCGGGAAAGGCCACCAGCCGCTGGGAGCTGGCACTGTCCAGGATAAGGCAAGAGCAGGTCAAGAGATACACTTGCAAGGGAGCACGTGTGGCCTCCCTAGCCAAAGGGACCACTTTGAAACGGGAGAGGGGTCAACGTGCCTCAATGTGGGGAAACTCATGACCAGCCACAAAGCTGAGGGTTAGGCAGCCGAGTAGCACGTCAGGTTGGATTTGAGCAACTTGGTCCACATATATGAGCAGGGCCAAGGCTATGCCAACGCCTCCGACAGCCCAGCGCTTTGCGAGAGCGCCGACTGCAGGCTTGACCATGGTGCGACGCCTCGTGCCAGCCAAGACAGGCGCGACACAGACTTTGCTGCCTGCTGACCAAAACACCTGCGGCAGCTTGAAGCCTCCCACCTCTTTCTCACTCAATGTTGCGACCTCGGATCCAACTTCAAATCCTCTCCCGCCGGACCACCCAATCAGCGCCGTGATACCAAGCCGAGAGCCGATGTCGATGACTGTACGCGATCAGCTCCAGCGCACACCACCGCCCCTCTCTCAGTTGGTGTGTGTGTGTGAGAGAGAGAGAAAAAAAAAATTTCAAGGAGGTGTCATGTACTTGATGCAAAGCAAACACACGTGTGTGAGAAGGAGTCAAGTAGAGAGAGAGAGAGAGAAGAGAGAGAGAAATGTCATCATGTCAGCATGTCAGCATTTTTCAGACGTTGTCAGATCAAACAGCCCGACGGAGAATGGTGGCCATGGTGGTGGTGGTGGCAGCGGGCGTTGGAGGTGCTGGAGCAGCTGGTCGGAGGGCGGTGTTGGCGGCAGCAGGGGGATGGAGTGCGTTGGGCGTGAGGCGTGGGCGGCATGCCTTTGCTTGGGGGGCAAACGACGGCGCGGCTATAGGTTGGTTGGGGTTACGAAAAGGCTTTTCAAGATGGGTGGTACCCTTCCTCTCCAGCTAACACAAAGTGTTGCGTGTCGTTTGCCACCCGTTGTGTTTTGGCTCCTCTAGGTACAGGCGTTAGCTCCGCCTTTACGGACCGGCCGCAGCCCATGTTGCAACAGGGTCCCACGCAACAGCGCGAGGGCATTCTGCTGCGCCCTGCCTCGCTGGCTGCTGGCGTTTCACACACCCTCTTTGTGCCTAAGGAGAACCCCCACGAAGTCTGGGGTCTGGGTCTCAATACATCCGGCCAGCTCGGTGCGTTTGAGCATCTTCTCCAACCCATGTCGATGTGATTGATGCTTTGCCTTCGTTTTGGCTAGCCCATTGCCATTGATCACCTTCTTCCATGCTTGTGGGCGCTCCAGGCACGTCGCTGAAAAAGGTTTTGGCAGCACCAACGGTGAGCAACCAACGCTGTGATATCGCACCATCCCCTATTCACCCACCAGCATCAACCATGCACGCCTCACCTTTCTGTGACCCGATTGGGCCAGCGACTTTTGACATGTGACGCCCCAATCAAGGCCCTTGCTGCCGGACACGAGCACAGCGTACGTTGTCCTTTCGGTCCTTTCCTTACTTCCATGTCCCACCGTCCGCTAACCTGCAGCCTTGGCAGATGGTATTGACCGAGGACAATGAGATTTGGGGCGCAGGTCTCAGCTCTCAGCAACAGCTGGGGGTTGTCCAATCCGAGCCATATGACTGGACCACCCTGTCAGATGTCTTTGCCGCCAGTTTAGACACCCCTATTGCACACTGGAGCTCACTGGCCTGTGGGGCGTCGCATTCAGTGTTGTTGGGCCAAGATCAGAACCAACGCGCCGTTGTCGTCACCAGTGGGTGCAATGCCGATGGCCAGGCGGGTAAGATGGTCGGGCTATGGCTTCACTTGCGTCGTGCTTTGAATTGGCAGTTTTCTTTTCGTTTTTCAAATCAAATTGCCTCGCTTGTATGCACATGCCGGGTGTGATAGGTCCCCGCCCAACACTGGGTGATTCGGACGTTCTTGCGCCACCTGGGCTCTTGTTTGGCACCGCTCATGCCTCTGATACTTTGAGCATCGCGGCGGGTACTGACCATACCATCATTGTCGAACGCACTCTAGTACGTGCCTGCGGCTTGGTGTATATTGTTGCCAGCAATAAAGGTTCAGAGGGTTGGTGAGCCCACAGCTATGCCGATAGCCCATCAGTGGGTGAGGCGCCTGCTGGGGCATCACCCTCTGTTGCCAAGTCCTGGCCAGCCTGTCCCTCTTTGCTTCCAGTTTTCCATTATTCATCATATTCTTTTCCGCCTTTCTTCCGTTTGACAATCCACCTCTTCTAGGAAGGGACGCGTCTCTGGGGCACAGGAAACAACGAGTATGGGCAACTCGCACAGGATCCCGAGGCACAGGATCGGCTCATGGAGCTTGGCCTGTTAATGACGCTCAGTCCGTCTCAATGTAACCCTCCTCCTCCATCTGCCGGAGGCGCCAAGCCCAGTCTGACTGTCGCTGCTGCTTCCGCCATCGTGCATTTTCTCCTCGCAGGCCCGGAGGAAACAGTTCAGCAGGTGGCCTGTAGTGGGTCGTGCACCTATGTGTTGATTGACGGGCAAGTGCGACGCTCAGGACTTGACGTCCAAGGCCCGCACGTTGGGTTTGTGCCCTTGCAGCTGCCCGAGACAGACCTCCGCTTTCGCTTCATTGCTGCCAATTCCATGGCTTTTGCCGCGGTTCGTCATGAGCCCAGCGCCTTTGCTTCGATCCATGCTTTGTCTTTGTCTTTATAGCAAGACCGTTGACTCACCAAGTTGAACGCAGGTGGACATGCAAGGGCAGCTGTGGACGATGGGTGCTGGCCACCTGGCTGCGCATGGTCATTCAACCGGACCAGTCGACGCACTGACCTGCCTCCTCAATCAGGAGGCATGCCAGGTCTTCGAAGGAGCCAAGCAGGTGCAGGATGTTGTGTTGGGACACGATTTTGGCTTTGCCATCCTCGACTCGCAATAAGCTGGCCTTGGCATTTCAAAAATTCATCTCGTACAGGTTTCTCGATGAGTTGACGCTATTGCTTGATCCGTGAAAAATGATTTCATTCATTGTGGTTAGCCATTTTGACTCAAGGCTTCGAGACAACATTGTTACGTGTTGAACTTTTGTTTGGCGCAAATGCTAACTTTGACTCGCGGTGAATTTGGGAAACATCAAGCCTGCAACCAACAGCGAGCTAACTAACTCGTACGCGCTGCGTACTCCAAAAACAGCAAGACACAGAGAAGGCTGAGGGGAAAAACAGAGCAAAACGATACACATTTTACACGCCGAACAATCCCAGTGAAACTCGCCAGGCATGGGGATTGACTCTACGGGGCGGTGGGGGCGTCCTGGGGTGGGAGCGTCGTCACGCCCCTGGGCACCTTGATGGCCTGCGAAAGGTCTGTCTTGTCGAAACGAACGACGCCAATAATTTGCTCAGGCAGTTCGGCGACATGTTGTGATTCAACCAAAAAGGCCAAGTCCACGATGAGGGATTTTGCCACGGGCAAGGCCAGTGAAGTAAGGTACTTGGCTTTGTTCTGACCCGAAACATCAATGTCAACCTCGAACCAGTTGCTACCGCCGTAGTAACCAATGTCCACCTTCTTGGTGCCAGGAATAGCCGGGCGTGTACGCAGCGAGGCCCGAAGCACAAAGGGGCCCTTGACAATGTCGGGGATTAGCTTGAATCGCTCATTACGGTACTGGTCACTGCCATTCATAAAGTTGGTAAAAAGTTCATTGAAGCGTGGGTGCTTGGTACGCCAATCAGGGTCCAGGGGTTGATAATGCATCACCACGGACAAGTTGCGGGCTGATGGAATGATCACAGCAACAAAGGTAAAGTGCTTCTCACGCTCAATGGGGTCGGTGATGGCTTCGGCTTCGCGACAGATTGTGGATCGCGAGCCAATGTTACGACAATCGTTGGGGTCATCAAAGGAATAAATGTCAACGGCCACGAGGCGAAACATGGCTGGGGCCGCGGGTATCTTGATGCCATCTTCCAAGTAGGTGGGGCCGCGGATCGAATACTTGGTGGCGTCTGGCTCCATCACGCTGGCTGACGAGAAGGTGCAGCGTTCTCGTGGCACGCCCTTGACAAGGTCGCTTTCGACCCACCAGAGCTGGCTCGCAGCCTTGGCTTCTGTGGGAGTGGTAGGAAGTTGCATCGGCTTGTTCAGCGTGGGAAATGCCGAGCGATTTTTCTTGGAGCGTCGTTGCCGCAGCCCTGAGGCACGCTCAGTTCCATCATCCAGGGATAGGTCCGACACCGAAGGCGTGCTGTCGTCCACGTCCAGATCAACACCGTTGGCCAAAGCCTCAATCTCTACGGCGCGATCAAGTTGGGTGTATCCTGTGTTTGAACTTGTAGGGGCGGCGGAGACACTGGGTGTTGCAGCCACCCGGCTCCGGGAGACGGCATCCACGAAATCTTTGGAACGCAGGTAGCCAGCCAGGGCCATGAGATCAGTCAGCAGCGGCGCCACGAAAGGATAGGAAAAGTGGTGAAAAGGATGGAGATGAGCCACCATGCCTCGGGGATCCAGCCGAATCTGCGAAAAGGCGAGCACGGCCATCATGCGTGAGTCGTCTGGCGAGCAGGTTGGTTTTGAGCCCCTTTGTCTCAGGTGCATGTGCTTTCCCTGCAGGTGATGCATGGCATGAGGGTGTGACGTACGGTTTCCACGACGAAAGATGTCATCATCATCTTACTGCCCTTCTCCAAGTACTCTGGTTTGAGGGGGCAAATGAGATAGCTCCAAAACAGAACCTCGGCACGCACGAAGTTGGAGGTCACAGGGGCATCCGCATGCGAGGTGGACTGCATGACAATGACGTAGCTCCCATCAGCCTCGCGAGCCCAATAGCGCAGGCAAACCATGTCACGTGGTTTGTACCAAAATGGCCAGGAGAAGACGGCACGTTGCCTGATGTGCACCACATCCACGTGTTCGTCACGGCGCTCAAGCACGGTGACCTGCGCATTGGCACCGTCCCAGAGTAGACGAGTGTGATCTGTGGCCAACAGGGTCTCGTTGACCTCGTGGGGCGCACCTCGAACGTGGTGGCCAGCCAGAAACACGGGTTTGAGGCCCTTCATGCGCTGCACATTGCGCAAGACCGCGTAGAGGGCGCCACCAAAGCCCAGGAAGAGGATGAGCAGCTTGACCATTGACGAGTGAGTGGGCACACCAAAGAGTAAAACGATTGTCATGGCAAAGAGAAAGAGGCTTAGGTACAGATTTTGGTTGTAGGGGCGCAGGACCTCCCACTCGAAAATCTTTTCTTCGTCCTGGGTATCCTCGCGATAGATGGCCAGACCGTTGTCAATGCGGTCAACGACCACATTTGACGAGGTGAGCGGCGACTCGATGCTGCGTTTGTCCATGATGTGACGGAAGGCAACGGGGATATCACCGTAGTCAGGCTCGCGAATAATGTGGGGTGTGCAGCTGCCTTCGGTGTCGGGGGTCATTATGGGGTTTGTGTGGCTACTGTTGATCATCTCCGATGAGGAGGTCATGTCCTGAAGTGAGCCCGACGGTTCTGCTTTATTCTTTTGCCGCTTGATGGAGCGGCGCACGTTGGACACGCACTGACGGATGGCTGAGACCCATGCAGCAGCCAGCTCGTAGGAGGCCACCGCCACCTCAAGTGTGCCTTTGCTGCGGGATCCCTTGCTCTGCACCGAGGAATTCCTGCCGACGGGTGGGCTGCTTTCATCCTCCTCGTCCTCGCTCTGCCATTCTTGATTGCTGACGCCGCTGGCATGGTTGGCCTGCGCCTTGGTAAAGCTGATGCGAAGACACCAAAGGGCCTCGGATCCGGAATCCCGCTGGAAGGGGTCGGTCACCTTGCAGCTGGCATGAATGTCAAACCGCTTGCGGGGCTCCAAATCATCAGCCTTGTCTGCGCACCACAGTCGAGTAAACCACAAGTTGACATGTGAGCGCAGCACGGGGTAAGCAAAATGCTGCCAAACTTCGGTAGCAAGAAATCGCTGCAAGGCCAAGACCTACTGTAGTACAAGAGGGTGTTGGACGTGCTGTTGAGGATGAGGTAGCGACTGTGCCACTGCCACTTGAGGCGGGCAGCACGCCGCTTTACCCAACCTTCCATGCTTGGTGGCTGCCTGGTTTCTCAGGAGAGGTGCAGCAGTCAATTGCGGGTCACACGCCACCTAAAGCCACGGAGAAGAAAAGCCTCCAACCAAGCAACCAAGTGTGGCTTGATTCTCAGAGACAAGGGAGATGGGATCGCGGACTGGGGGGAAACCTATGTCAACGGCACAGCAATCAGACCAGGCGTGCATGGGGGAGAGCAAAGACCTGGAAGTGAATGAAAGGGAGGAGACATGGCAAAGGGCTCGACTTGAGGAGCAGAGGAAACAGAGCACTCGAGTGCACAACCAAGCCAAGCGAAAAATTGAAGGTTTAATGAACCCTTGAGTGCGCATGGGAATTCAGAAAGCGAATATGCCGCGTGTCATGGACAAGACTGAAGATGCATTGAAGGATAGAGAACCTTGTTCACTCACCCGCACCCACTTGTGCACCCGATCCGATAACACAGGGAGGTCGAGGCGCGCGAGGCGGAGAAGAAGATGAAGAAGAAGAAGAAGAAGAAGAAGGAGCAAAAAAATAAGAGAGAGAGAGAGAGAGAGTGAAATTAGCATGGGCATCGGGCATGGCAGCACCAACACCTGCGCCGGCAGGTCTCACCATTGATCCACCATTCATGTCCAAGCCCCAAACACTGACCTCACCTATCGTGGCCGGCGGCGGCGTGACCGAGCGCGTTGCACTGGACGTGCGCGTGTGTGAGGCAGCGGCGCTCGCTATCGCGATGCAATCTCTCTCTCACTTTTTGTTACACACACACACACACACACACACACACACAGGCAGCTCTTTTTTGTCAGAATTTTCTGTTTCTTGCGATGAGATGAGATGAGATGATGCCATGCAAATGAAACGGTCAAAAAACCGCATCAGGCTGCCCAGCGGCTTGCAGGCTGCTTTCCTGCGCGTCTAGAGTCAAACCAAAGTTTGCAGGCCTCAAGTCGGGGACCAGTCTGCCACCGTCTTGCGCCGATGCTGCTGTTTGTGAATTTATCCCTCTTTTGATTTAAAAGTGTGAAGAAGCACAAAAGGGATACAAAAGTGGAAGCCTCCAGATCTGCATCTCGACCGCCGTTTCGTGGTCTGTCTGGGCTGGCGGTGCTCAGAGTCAGCCTTTTGAAAAGCTTGGCCGTGTTGTTTTTTACATGAATGCAAAAGCATTAACAACAAGGAGACATCGCCTTTAGATCTATTGGCTTGTTCCCACCTTTTTCTTCCTTCCTTGACGCATACGTCGTCCACCACAGGCAGATCTTTGGCTGAAGGAACAGTGAGTGACACAAGCGGAAAATGACCAATGAAGCTTCGGCGAGAGTAGAATGCAGCCAGTTAACATGTCAATGTTACATCAATAACCCTCTACAAGCCCGGCGGCGCAGCCGAGATGGGCAAGAGGAAGGTTCGGCCCTGGCTTGTGGTGACCAGGGCATCAGCTTGAGTGACACCGGCGCTACGCCCAGGGGCAAATTGCACCGCCAAGCGCCCAGCGTTGTCGGAATCCAGTTCCGCCTGTAAACAGTTGCTGGGCTTGACCAAGTTCACCGAGGCCAGCGTATCGCCTGGCACCAAGCTGTATCGAGCAGTGGGTTCAGTGTCAGATACCCGCGACTGCAAAACAAAGCAAAACAACAAAACAGACAAACAATCCAACGCAGAGCCCACTTGGGGGCCGCGCCAAAGAGGCGAGAGACACCAAGAATTGGTGTTCAACAACGCCGAACCATTTCAAGCGCTGCAACGTACTCGAGTGACAAGGCAAATGTCTGTACGCCGGCGCGCGTGGTGGCCTTGAGCTTGACCTCTGTTAGGCGTCGAGGCTTTGGTGCAAGGTCCAAGTGGTAGACCCAGCATTGGGTGTCCGCGACAGCTAGCGTCTAAAAACAATTGATATAGGGTCAGGAATCCCGTTCATGATGTTGAACTTCTTATCTCCGCAATTATAATACAAGTTGCGTCGAGCCCGGGCAACTCGCGGCACACGCGACGCACCAGCGTGAGACTGCCGCCTGTCAGCGGGGATGCAGTAGTTCGGATTGCACACAGACATTGTATGCCCTTGCGGCCCTCGCGTGTCTGCATAAGCAAGACGAAGAGTTAGATGGACAGCACCCAGCGACCCAGGGGGAGAAAATATCAAGGCAGGCGCAATGGCCTCTATCATGCTTCGCAAGCGCCACCTGACCTCGAGAACGTGCACCTCAGCATCAAGATTGGCGTCCAGCGCAGAAATGCCACAAGTGATGGCCTCCGGGGTCACTGGCGCCACCCGATCAAACAGTGTAAGCCACTGGCGCGCCTCATACTCCCTGCACCCCCGCCAGCAAGGCGAGCACCAAAAGGAAAAACACCGTGTGAGATCGACAGGAGAGAGGCGACACGAATGAGAACGAATACAAGACGAAGCAAGGCCATAAAGAAGCACGCCATCGAAAAGAACACGAGAAGAAAAAAAAATAAAATAAAATAAAATAAAAATAAAAGAAGACTTGACACATGTCGATGGCCAGACATACTCAGGCTCTGGGCAAACTCGCAAACGTTGCTCAGTCACGGTAGGCACCGGCATCAGCAACAAAGTTTCGTCCAAAAGAACCTAATGGCAGGCACCCGTTAGCATACATTCGGCTCGCGTGCAGCAAGGGAAAACAAAAAGACGGACCCAGCGCCCATGGAAGGGCCCCACATTCATAGATATACAAACGCTTGCACCGATTCACAGACACGCCGGCTTGGGAGCACACACCTGTTCATCTTCCGTGACGAGTTGAAGTGGAACTTGATAGTCACGCATATCCGGTAAAGTGGCTTCGAGTGCCAAGGTCCGGGTCTGTTGGGCTCTGAGCCGGCAGCGCGCTCCAGCACGCGGCTGGAGAACCTGAACAAAGGGGCTTGGGACTCGCACTTGGGCCACCACGTCCTCGAATGTGCCATTGAAAATGCGCACCTCGAATGGCGTTGGCTCGCCCACGGTAATGAGAGGTGCATCCTCGTGCAGCTGCAGACCCACGCCTTCACCCGTCGTGTCTACGGAAGAAGCCCAGCCGTCAATGTCCGTGGCAGCTGCCTGCTCCGCATTGTCTTCGCTGAGACGACTGGCTGTCCGTACTGTACCGTCGCCATCAAGATCATTGGCGTTGCTTTCATCTGCGAGATCAAAGCTGCCATCACCATTCTCATCATTCTCCACTCGGGTTGCACCCCCACTTCGGCTGTTGCTGCGCGGTGAGAACCCAGAGCGGGCTTCAAATTGTTGCAGAGACACATCCTCATTGCGACGGCGGCCAAGGTCCAGCAAGTTGGCGCTGGCTGATCGCGATTCAAGTCCACCTGTGCCGCGCAGGTGAAACTCACTAGTCACGCCAGTGAGCACGTCCACCATGCGCAAAACGCTGCGCTCGGTCCCGGGCGTTGTGGGAGAAAACGCAACCTCCACAGCCGCCTCGCGCTCGTTGGGTACGACCACTTCCCCATCCTTGGGTTGACCCACCAGCGAGAAGCTTGGAGGTCCTTCCAAAACACAGCGAAAGCGACGTGGTGCATCACAGGGGTTCAGAACCGTTGCCGTCACAACAGCCTCTCCATGCAGCGCCGCTCGGCAAGCCATGTTCACGTGTTTGCCGTCCAGGACATCGGCCACAATTTGAAACACGCGCGTGTCGCCAGATCCCTGTAAGGTAATGGCAAATTTATACGTGCCCACGGCAACTGGCGTGAAGTTTACAGGAAGAGGCACAGTGGCCGTATCAGCATCCATGCCAGGCGTCAATTCCACGCTGGCAGGGCACTTGGCATGGGCGCTACCCAGCACCGATGTGCGGAGCTCCAAGCTTCCGCTCGAACTCCCGGGCACTCGACTAGTCAAGGCAACATTGCGCAGGTTGGCGACCTCGCGACTAATGGTGGAAAAGGCTACGCGGCGCGCTCCATTGATATACGGAATGTTGATGACTCGCTGTTCTGGCTTTGCCAAGTTGCACTGCCAGTGAAACGACTCGTTGGGAGCAGCAGGCGAGGAATTGCCATGCACTTCCAAACACACCTGCTGCCCTGAGCTTCGGTGTGCCAAAACCACGTGCACGCGATGCAGGCCCAAACGAGTAGGTAGAAACTTGACCATCAGTCGGCCCGGCGAACCCGGTTGCAGATGCAGCTCATCTTTGCACGCCCAGAGCGCCGGCAAAGGGTTGGGATCCTCGGGTGCGTCCAGCGCCCGCACCGTCACGTCATACATGCCTGCAGCCGGAATCTGCCGCGGAGGCACAACCAGCGTTGCCTGAGCTAGCTCATAACACGATGCCTCCACAATCAAGCTTGGTTGGGTGGCCTGCAAGTCTGCCTGCAGGTCCACCAGCACGTGGCCCGCCTCGACATGAGCACTTCCGGAGCGCTGCACGGCGAGGAGAATCTTTTCCTGGCACCGCAACTCCCCCTTGGGTCGCCAGGTGACTGGTATCTCAATCTCAGTGCCATTGGCCACGGCAGTGGATGCGGCAAAATCCAACCCCATCTCATCGCACAACGCCGTCAAGTGCACAACAACTGCGTGCTTTTGCGTGTTGGGCAACTTGATAACCGTTTTCAGGCTGGCGTTGACGGCCCCCTGCAATTTGACGGTTTGCCAGCATTGCGTCAGCTGGGGTAGAAAGGCATGCAGAGAGTGCAGGAACAACAGAACAAACACATTGTTGCACTCGAGAAAGTCGGCAGCGTCCATGTTGAACAGGAAGCGCACGCGGCGCAGCGTCTCAATCACAATGATGGCGTTGTGGCGACGAGCATCCACGGTCACAGACTCGTCCTTGAACTGGGTCAAGAGCGTTGCCAAATCGGGCATGGTCTTGACCAACAAGTTTTTAAGAGGCTTCAAATCAAGCAGGAGCTCGCGCAAGTTTTGTGGATGGGGCTGGTTGGTCGCCTGGCAGAACCAGTCGACGACACGCGTCTGGGAATCGGTAAAGTTGGACGAGCGCAGCCGCGTTCGCTCAGGTTTTCGCCACACATAAAGAGGGCCGCGTCCAATGACGAAACAGCGCAACACCTAGGTCACAATACGCACACCGATTCATGCGCCAGTGAGCACACGTACAGTATTGGCAGAAAAGAATATATATGTGGGGTACAGGGCACGTTCATTTCTGTTTTCGCGCGCAGCAGCCGTCCATCAGCAAGTCACGCACCTGGGCAAAAAAGCGAAGCCAGCTCTTGCGCTGCTCAAAGCTCGCTTCACCGCTGCGCAAGCTTTCCGGCGTGACAGGCTCAAGAAGCCCGCCATGATCAGACACAAAACTGATGGCAAGCTGCAGCATGTGACGCGATTGGTCCTCTGAGTAGGTCAAGGGCCGTGTCAGCGGCAACCCAGGGATTGAGGCATTGCTCAGGAAGGACACCATGTCAATGGCGGTCCAACCGCAGCGTTCCACAAAAGACTGTGGGTTTTCGACCGGAATCGAACGCTGCGTGCCATATTGGCCCAAAAAGCGTAACATGACATTTTCTGCGGTCTTGAAGGCTTCATCGTCGTATTGAAGGTTATTGACGTCAGATAGCACGCTGTTGTCACAGATGCCTCGAACTGAGAGCGTGCACACTTGCACGTCCTCGGTTGGGTCGCGTCGAAACACAACTACCGTCGCGAAGATATCCCCAACCACGCGGGCTTTGACCGTGACACTGAGTGGCAGCCGGTCTGTGCCAGGTTGGAGGATGTTGCCTTCGGGGAAGGCCACGCGTACGCTTGTGTGGTCTTGGGCTGAGCGCAACAACGTCATGTCAACGCCCTGGTGATCTTGAACCAAGGCTGCCAGCTCCAGCGGCTGGGTGACATCGCTGAGCGCATCAAGGTGCACAACGCCTTCCCATGTTTGGCCTGTCATGAGCGCACCCACATCCACGCTTGGAATGGCGGGCGCAATGTCCACGGCTGCGCTGCCTTCTACCACCTCAAGCACGGCGAGCGGAGCGGCTTGTTTCTGCAAGTAGATGGGCAGGCGTCGGGTGATCGTAGCGCGTGAGCTCTGTAGCATCGCAAAGCTCAAAGTGCGCTGCTCTCCCTCAGCCAAGTTGAATTCCCAGATGTTGTCTTTGATGGCTTGAGCATCATCGTTGAGGAGAGCCACGGGGGAAGAGCGCAGGTCGGAGAGGTCGATGAGCATGGAGACCGGGTGCTGGCTGACATTGGTTAGGCACGTCTCGCCAACCATCATCTCGTTCGGGTTGTAAGTCACATAGACCTTGGGGGCATCAACGTGAACGGGTGCCTTTAGCACTGTGGCTGAAACATGTAACTCGCCCACAGGGTGCTCGCCCACTGAAACCGGAACCTTGGCTCGCAGGCTCGCGATTTGACGCGGGTGCAAGCGGAACAGCAAAGAAATCTCTGCGCCTGCTTCCAGCTTGACGTGGATGTGTTGAACCTCCTCACCACTGGGAGTGACGAGATCTGTCGCCTCGACCAGGCCTTCATCTTTGTCATCTAAAGCGACCACGGATGCCGACTCCTAAAAAAAAATAAAATAAAATGAAAAATTAAAAACCACGGTCAAGGAATGGTGACCTGCTCATCATGAAAACACAGAAAAACAAAAACAAAGCAAAAAGCAAAGTGGGCGCCATTGAATGCCATCCTAACGCGTGTTTGTCATAAGGTACGCACCAACTGGGCCAGGTCAAACGTAACGCGGCAAACAGAGGGCGAGTCGTTGCGTAAAACAAACTCCCGGGCGACGCTTTGGTATTCATAGACATGCGCCCAAGTGAACTCGTGCTGTGAGATGGTCACTGAAGGTAGGACAACTTGACCGGTCAAAATGTGTCGCAAGCTGTGCTTGCCCTTGAATTGCACCTAAGGTTGCGAGTCTCAAGTGAGGTCGGGCTTTGAACCTCGAGAAGAAT
>NW_001865070.1:424305-442076 GCF_000002865.3 Monosiga brevicollis MX1
ACAAGAAAAAAAAAAAAAAAAAAAAAAAAAAAAAAAAAAAAAAAAAAAAAAAAAAAAGGAGGGGGAATAAAGAAGAAGAAGAAGAAGAAGAAGAGAGAAGCAGCAAAAAAAGCCCGCCCCCACCCCTCGTGCGCCTCGGTTTGCTCATCATTGCCCCAACCTGAAGTTTGGCTTCAAATTTGCCCACGCTCTCCGGGTGCACATGCAAGCGCAGAGTTCGTTTGCCACCGGCTGGCACCATGCCAACGCCGGGTGAAACAGCAACAGCGGCGCGCTACGAAATAGCACATGCCGGATGGTGTGACCATGAGTGTGCATGCACAGCTTGGATCGCGTGTCGGTGCGAGATTCCAGACCTTGCAATCCGTGATGTCAACTGAAAAATAGGCATCGCTGGTGCCTTGATTATAGACCACGGCATCGCGCGAGTTGTCCGAGTCCAACAGCAGAGCACCAAGCATTGTGCGCGATTCGGGAAACCGACAGTCCGCTCCCTTGAAGCTGGCCCGGCACACAATCGCCTAAACGCAAAGCCATCAACATCAACAGTCAGCAGCCAAGAGAGGGCGGGCACCAGGGTATCAGGGGTGTGTATCTTATACCGTCTGCTCCTGTGCTTCGTCAACAACCAGCTGCATGTGACAAGCTCGTGTGTCTGCCGCGTTTGGGTTAAGGACGACCTGGATGTGTTGGGAGCTGCGCGGTGCCAGGACGCCCTCCGCTGTTCACCGCCCAAAAGGCAAAACCAAACAAACAAAAAAAAAAACAGAGGCATAGAAAGCAAGAGAAAGAAACAGGAGGGGTGAGAAAACTTTCATCCGAAATATCGAGGACAAAGATCAAGCGACGGTCATGGCAGGGCAAAGTGGTGTTCCTGTGGATGCCATAACAGCTGCTTGAAGCAAGTTGGCAAAAGAAAAAAAAACAAGAGAAAAAAAACAAAAAGAAAAAAATCGAACCTGGCAGCATGGTAAAGGCTGAGGCCGAGCGCTCGGGCAGCCACTTGAACCGCGCCTCACGGCCAAAGGGGTTGAAAAGTGTACAGGTGGCGGAAGGCTTGTGGCGATGAATGATGGTGCCGGGCGAAATGACAAGGGCATCTGGTTCGGCTTTGATGGCAAACGGCACCACGATAGCTCGCACAGATATGCGGCGTTCTTGCTGTGCGTTGACTCCAATGCCCACCGGCACCAGCAGGTCTCGTGGCTATGCGCAACAAGAGGATCCAGTATTTGGTCAACGTCAGTTGTGGTCATGGGCGTTGGCTGTTTGCTCGAAAGGCTGCGTTGCTTACTGTTGAGGCAGTGATGCCATCGAGCACAAGCAACAAGCGACCTTCTTCACCCGGAGCCAGACGCTCAACGATTGTGCTGTTGGAAAGCTCTGCGCGAGAACACCGGAAAGACAGTTCCAGCGGACGGTCCAAGGTGTTGCGAATCGTCACTTCTTGTTGATTTCGGCTCCCTTCACATACACTGCCAAAGTCGACCGTGCTATCACACGAGAAGAACAACGCCTGGATTTGACTTGGCGTCAGCATGGGGTTCCGCTCCGTCTACCTCGGCAATGGGTTTTTGGTCGAGGCAGCGGGGTGGGGGTGAGAGAGAGAGAGAGAGAGAGAGAGAGAGAGAGAGAGAGAGAGAGAGAGAGAGAGAGAGAGAGAGAGAGAGAGAGAGAGAGAGAGAGAGAGAGAGAGAGAGAGAGAGAGAGAGAGAGAGAGAGAGAGAGAGAGAGAGAGAGAGAGAGAGAGAGAGAGAGAGAGAGGAACAAATTTATATGGGTGGGCGAGGAACCAAGCTCGTCACAAATTTGAAGGACTGAATGCATTCTCGCCGGCCCTACCTGCCCAATGGGCTTGAGACGAGCCCCGGAACCGGGTCGTCGCTGAAAGCTGACACGACTTGCCGGGGGCGAGCGACTTGGGTGATCACGATTCTCATGTAGCCCGGGCATTTTCTTCCTTAAAGGAGGCTGGATCAGCATGCCTATCCCATTGTTTGTGCGAGTGAGAAGCGAGGTCACACGCGCACGAATGCTTGCTTATATGGGCCAGTCGGGCATAGGCCTCACCGTGTTGCGCCTTGAAGGCCTTGCGCTGGCGCACGTCCTCGTTGGGTACCATGGAGCCGGTACCAAGCAGCTGTCATGGGAATCCAGATTGTGGGGAAGTGTGCGACGTGAGGGGTCAATGTGGCAAGGGCAGACGGGCCAGCTGTCATCGGACCTTGACACGGTAGGTGGTCGTGCGCTTGCCGACTTTGATGGTCAGTGTACGTGAAATGCGACCCAGTTGTTGAGGTGTAAAAAAGACCTGGATCGTCTGCGTTTGCTGAGGCTCCAGCAGACCCATCTCCGGCTCGCAGAGGAAGTGAGCAATCTGCTCAATATCGTAAGACAAGGCTAGGTGTTTTGATGTGTTGGCGATCTGAAAGCTGGCAGTCTACATCCAGTCCAGCCAGATTGTAGCCGGACGTTGTCCAGAAAATGAGTCAGCAAGAACGTTTTGCCCGGCCACAGCGAGCTGGCTAACTGAGGCATGCCAGATCAAGCCCAAAATGCGTGACAAGTGACCTACCGTGGTTTCCCCGAGCGGAGTACCGTCAAACGTGACCTGTGAGTCCGAAACCTCAAATTGGGGGACAACAGCGGTCGCCGAAAGGCGAAAGGGGGCTCGTAGATCGGTGTTGACAGCACAAAGAGCCAAATCAAACTCAAAGTCGCGCCGGCAAGCGTAAGCCTATCAGACACACGGCCCACGGGTTATTAAGGAGTGTTGCATGGAATGATCAGGCTGCCAGGGACTGAAATGGGCTTCAGACACCATGCCGGGAGTGAAAGAAGCGTACTCGGCTGATTTGCCGTTGTTCAGCTGTGAGCTTGGGGTTGACGGTGATGGTCAAGACCATTTTTTCTTGGGGAGCCAGGTGGCCTTCAGCGGGCTGAACCTGGACGATATCTAGCGTGTCGGTGAAAGTATCGCAGCCTTCTCGACCATTGGCGGTATATACCCAGATGCGCTGGCGCTCCAATTTGGTGTAGAAATCAGTGGCACACGGACGATCATTGTAGATGGTGACGCGGAGACTGCGGGTGGTGTTGTAATAAAAATAGCCGATATCTTGAGCCGCCACGGTCTCGCTCCGGCCCGGTTTCTGCAGAAGCAGGCGCTGGCGAATCACATCTCCGGCAATGGGAACGGCCGTGTCTTGTTTGCCATTGCAAATGATGTTGAGGTTGGCGGACGTGTGGCCGGGCTGAGCTGCAGCAAAGTCCACGCGCACCGCCAATTCACCACCTCCGGCCACAATCGTACCTATTGATATTCGTCACCTCGTTGAGAGTGCAGGCAGCTTGGTGCACACAGGGGCGCCATGGGGTTCGAGGCCATGACGAATAAACGGAGGGGACATACCATGATTGGGGGTGGCATTGACGTGCCCGGGCAGCTCAGACGTGTCCAAGACCACGTCAGCATCCGCATCGCCCACGTTGCAAATAATCAATTGGCGCGTATGCACTTCGCCGTCCTCAATGACCTCCCCAAAATTGAGATCAGCCTGGACGTGAAGCTAGGCGCGACAAGCCCAAGGGACGAATTGGTGGTAAGTTGGCGCGACCGAAGCATGGTCGTGTAAATCATGAACATTGCTTCAGCTGCACAAGCTGTGCAGTTGATGAAAAGAAAGCAGCATAGAAGGCCAAGCACGCTCACCGCTGGAACGGGCTCGAGTGCGACAAGGGGCACACGCAGCGGTTCTGCGTCCTCGATATCAAAGATGAGCTCATGTTCTGAAGGGTTGGGTACGGCTTCAACGACCACATAGGCTTTGATCATCTAACTCGGCGCGGCAATGCGCATGTTAACTCGGGCAACGGCTTTGCAGCACATGTGCATGGCATGCGGCTCTCGCCACGGCAACCGTGCCCGTTGCAAGGCATGTGTGTGTGGTGTGTGGGGGGGGGGGGGATTTATACGCGCACGTACCATTCCTGGCGCGAGGCGAACCATGTCCTGTTCGCCGGCAAAAAAGACGGTGGCAATCTGTGCAATACCAAACAAGGCTCATGAGCTACAAAGCTAGCAGGCAGTACGGGGGCGGAACACGCTGAGTCTGTGACGATGAGAATCCCACCGGTGGGGCTGGGCCACAACGCAAGGTCCAGCTGCGACCCGAGACATTCTGGAGCTCCACCTCATATTCGAGGTACGAGCCAGTTTCCTGGTGAAAAAGTCAAGCCAAGATGTGAACATGCACCGTAACCGAAAGCGCGCCTGCTTCAGCGAGGCTGACGTCCGAACCTCGGCATTGATGATGAAGCGAATGGCATCAGGGCGTGCCTGGACCAGCTGCGCCATTGTGTCTTTGAGGTAAGCAAAAGGAGAAGGGAGGGTATGAAGTAACAATGCAGGGGGAGCAGCGCGACCACAGCTGCCCTCAAGGAGAAGCCCGATTTGGGAACACTCTTGAGCCAGCCCAGCTATGCTAGCGAGTCGCCTGGTTCAGCGACGCTCTTGGTGGGTTTGGGCTGGACCAGCTGTATCCATCGTCCAGAACGGTAGAGTATCTGCATAGACCAGCAGATTCCAACACTGGGCACCAGCTGGCTGGCACGCGACCAGCTACCAAATAGGTCGGCCCTGTTGGTCTATCAATGGTTTCTGGCCAGGCTCTCGGAAGCAGAGCTGCAAAGTAACGAGGTGCAGAACACGCGTGTATCAACAGGATGAGTCAATTAAAATCGGCGTGTGCCAGTGGCAAGTGTTAAGCTCACAACCCAACAGCACATTCGAGTCTGGCCAGGCCCGATCGGTCAGCCCGAGTGCCAGCACCACAAGGCTCGGGGGCCAGCACGCCTCACCGATGGACCATCTAAAGCAAAAATTGAAAAAAAAAAATTCAGAGAGAGAGTGTGTGTGAGAGTGTGAATCGCATCGCGATGGTTGTCAACGGGTCTTGTGATTGTGTGATAAAGGTGGCACTTTGCTCACATGTCAGCTGGTAGCAGAAGAGTGTACTCCTGGTCACACTATCTCATCCATAGCCTCGCTCTCTCTCTCTCTCTCTCTCTCTCTCTCTCTCTCTCTCTCTCTCTCTCTCTCTCTCTCTCTCTCTCTCTCTCTCTCTCTCTTTCTTTGGATTTTTTTTTTTTTTTTAGCGGCACCATGTGGTCATCTGCTGCTGCCGCCGTTTCGACGGGGGCTTCTGGTCTCTGGTTGCGCACGGCCTTGTTGCGGGGGGCATCGGCATCGCATGCCACTATTCTGTGCAATGCTGTCCGACGCACCATGCCTCAAAGCCCAGCGTTGACGGCGGCTTTGGTTCAGCAACAGCAACAGCGCACCTACGCCAAGGCGAGCGGCCCCAGTATGTGCCATCAGCCGTTTGCTATCGCCCTCTCAACGCCCGCGCCGCTATGTTGCACAAACATACCGCTTTCCCTTTGAGTCAACAAAGTATACGCAGAGGAAAGCACATGTTTTTGCATTGCTCTCAATTCCCGTCATGTGCTTGTTCCCTTCCATAGCCAAGCAGAGCAAGAAGAAGCGTCGTCTGGAGGATATGCGGCGTCAGCGCTTGGCCGAGAAGGAGGAAGCTGCTGCTCCGCCCAAGGTGGAGGTGGCAATTGACTTCTCACCGCGCGCCCAGCGCTGCAACGTCATGACGGCCTTGATGCGCGAGGAGATTCACCATCGCTCCCGCGCGCGACAGATTCCCGAGTTTGGCGCAGGCTGTACCGTAGCCGTGACCTACACGGATGCGCTGAGCAAAACCAACACTCAGCGCTCGGTTGGTCTCGTCATTGCCAAACGAAACAAGGGCCTTGGCTCCAACTTTATCATTCGCAATGCTGAAAACGGCATTGGATACGAGCATTTCTTCTTCACCCACTCACCAATGATCAAGAACATTGAAGTCCTGGATCATGCCCGCCGGCGGCGCGCCAAACTGTACTATCTCCGTGACCGCCCTGCCAAAGACTCTTATGTCAGCGCTGCATTTGAAGCACGCCCCCCACCTGCAGATGGCAAGCTTCCCGTCGTTCGTGCCAACCGCAAGTAATTGACCCCAGTGTCCAGTGTCTCTTCGGGAACAGACCCCGCTCCGTTATTTCTCTCGCTTCTTTCTTCTCTTTCCCATTCTGCTTCCCTTTGCCTCAAATGCTCGAGGCGGACCTCTGCTCTTCTGCACGCATACCGTCGCCCCCACTCACCTAATGGCACGGATTCAAAGCGCTGCAAGCCATGAAAGCCTCCTTTCTTCTTTCTGCCCTGATACCAATGCGCGCCAGTTCGATCATATTGTCAATCTGTGATACATCCTGTGACACTTGCCCCGCCTCGGGTCACATGTGCTAGCAGAGGCGATGCGCTCCTGATCAACAGATGCGGCGACAGTCCTGCCCTTTTCAAAAGTGATCATCATCCGAACTCCCTTTTCAGCTTTTTTTTTTCTGTTTTTGCTTTGTGCTTGGGTTGTGCATTTGGCACTCGGTCGTGTATGCTTGTGTGCGCGCGTGTGTTCTTCCAGTTCACTTGTGAGATCCCGGCAGTGCCCGCATGAGGTCAAGAAATCGAGCATCATCTATTCTTAATCAAGATCTCTGTCACGTGCTCTGCTCGGGAGGGGGTAAAACCAGGTATTTACCGGCATGGACCACCACGGCCTCACCTGTCAGCGAGACCCGGTTCTGGTCGCGCAGCCATCGCACAAACAAGTCACCACCTCGTCGTGATGCCTGAACATATTATATCCAGCAGAAGGGAGTGGCGAGGATCGATTGCATGAGTGTCAGGTCGGTCTGCGCAACTTCAAGTTGTGTGCAAGCAGCTGGCCAAACCTGTCGGCAGCGTATGCCCTCGACTGGGTCGCAGCCCAGCTTGCTTATCCAGTATGGTCCAATGCCGCAGTGCGATGAGCCAGTGACGGGATCTGCAGCCGATTGTCGAGAGCCGGCGAGCAGCAAAGGGTGTTGAAAAGGTTCACAGGATAGAAGTTGCTGAGGGTAGTGTGTGCACAAGGAGTCGGCAAGGGGGTTCGGTCTAAAGATGCAACGCAGCAGCGGACAGCACGCAGAGGATTCATTCCTCCTTTGGGACATTGTGCCATACCTTCATCGATGCCAAACACAGGGGCAAAAACGCGCGAGGCCACGGCGGCTTCAAATGGACTCGAAGCTCTTGACGCCTCGTCGATCCGTGTGGTGACAATGACACAACGCGCGCCCTGAAGCCCCCGCATCGTCCACATCCCACCGCGCGTGAGAGGTAAGCCGGGCGGCGTCAATCAAGCCCCATCTTTGATTGACCGCACCTCCAAGTCGGCCAACTGTGAGAAGATTGGCTTGATGGCCATCAAGGCAGGCAGGCCCCCGTCAATCTCGACCTATCATGACAAGCACACGTTGCATCATGATCGACACGGTTCAACTATCATCGGAAGATCTGGTGAAAGAGCAAGCTCACCAGCATGTCCAAGCGGTTGGCCCCGACAAACACAACTTGACTTGGCTCAAGACCAAGCGCAGGCAGTAGCTGTGGCGGGGCTGCTTGGGGCTGTATCACTTCCTCCGGAAAGTTCAGCGTCACGCGCCTGCGGGCAAACGGCAAAGCGGGCGTGTCACTTTAAGAGCCGCTGCAGAATGGGTAAAGAGGCCCCGAACATTTCATGCCCGTGCTCTCACCCATCCTCCTCGCGGTGTGCACTCAGCGGCCCTGAGAGACTTGAAAACGAAACCGTTGAGCCAGTCACTGTGGAGCAAGCGCTGAAGTTGAGAGCTAGACAGCGAAGGCGATGCGCATTGCTTGGTCAATAGACATACCCAAGCCTTGGGCCCACAATGAATGAGCAGCCGCAAGTGTGGCATGCCCACACAGATCTACCTACAGGTGGTCCAGGCACGTGGTCACGCCATGCATGCAAGACGCTGAGACTGTTGATGACACTGTTATGCCTGACATCTCGCAGCAACGCCGGGCACCCAAGCGCACCCCTCACCTCGCCCCCCGGCGTGAACCAGCGAATGTTGAACTGATCTGGTCCTTCGGGCTGCAGGAAGCATGTTTCGCTCAAGTTCATCTCCCTACCGCATCCCAAGATCACACATCATTAACCCCTTGTGACCCGACCCTTGTCTGCAGCCAGCGCTGCCATGGCCGAAAGATCGCGTCAGGAACGCGGTCACGCACACAGCAAGGGCTTGCATCTGGAAGCTCGTGAGCTTCTCTTCCGAGCCCAGCACGATCACGCAGGCCGGGTTGCCCGTGTAGGCAGCCCCATTCCGCACGAATGCGTCCACGACCTGAAAGCTCAACATGGTTCTTTTAACCCCCGCCCCAATCCAGTCGGCCACACTCGTCTTTCCGCGATCAACAAACAGTAAAAAGATACAGTAAAAAGATGCACATCTCTTCTCATGTTAGATGTGTTAGCACACTTGTTGTTGGTGTTTAAAGTTGATGGTGTTCGTTCACATGTGAGCTTGAGCTTGAACGATCCACTGATTACACCTGATTGTGATGAGCATCGAGCGTATTTGTTCAACTGAACTGGATGAACAACCGCCAACAAACAGGTTCTGGACTACGAGGCGAGTGCCGCCCTCCGCTATGCGCTACATTTCTTCCTATCCTTTAAAGATCAGATTCTTTGCCCACCGGTTGCTCGACCAGGCCCAGGCAATCGGGCGGTTGGATAAAGTTTGGCAGCAGAGTGTCACCCTCCAAGCACCGACTCACAAATGCCCCAGCGAGGCGCTTGACGATTCAGGCTGCGGCTGTCCGTTTAACTTGAATCAAGGCAAAGCATGGGCGCCCGGTACAGGTGGGAGGCGGGGGGGGGGGGGGAACAATGCAGCAGGGTGAGCTCTCTTCCCAGTGACATATGGACGGGAAATGAAGGCATACCTCGGCATCTGCTTCGTAGATATACCCCGGTAATCCGCTCATTTCTGTGCCCAACTTGCCAGTAAGCTCCGCTAGCTGCAACAGTCAGCGCAAGATATCAGACCCACTTGACTCACCACACGCCACCTCGAGGCAGCACGCAATGAAAGAGCACCTTGCAGGCGGATCAAGCTCGGCAAAATGATCAATCTTACCGAAGAACAGTGTGTAATTCGTGCTCGCAAGCGTGCAGGGACTGTCCACCAAATGGCCACCTTTCAGCAATGCACCCGGGGAGGCAGCAGCACGTCAGCATAGCTGCGACCGCCACACACCATCGGTTTGTACTCGGAAGAATATGTGCCTACAAGCAGCGGGAGTTTTGAAATCACAAGCTGCATACCTTGGCCAGCCATGTCGAGTGCACAAAATAAAAGGACGCCAAATTATCAAAGTACCTGTGGCACCAGGGCGCAGCGCTTGGTGAGTGGGTCGGACAAGTGGTATATAGTCACGGCTCAAAACACACAAAGGGCTGGCGCTCTGCGCCACCATGTGCGGCTCACCGTTGATCGAGGTATGCCTCCAGCAAGCGGAGAAAGGCCGATTGCGGTCGCTGGTCGCTGTCCGTGGCGCTGTGAAAATAGATGCAGATAAAAGGTTCTGTCACAACTGCATCGAGCTGGGCAGCCAAGTGGCACACTAGCTCGCTGGGCGAGTCTTTGGCTAAGAAACGACGTCCATAGATAAAAACAACCGGCGAGCCGTGAATGCGGCGACGTCCAACTTCCAACAAGCATCGTTTCTCCATGCTTGGCAAGGGGTTTGCTCGAGCCAAGCGCAGGAGTTGCTGGTATCGGCGCCGCTGAGATGTCTCAGCACCCTCCTCGTGCCCTATGCTTTGGCGCGCATACAACTGCTCCTGGCGTTGTGCGTCAAAGTCTGACTGGCGCGTGGCGAAACTGCGGGCATCAAAGCCCTCCTGCTCAATGACCGCCACGTCATCCACAAAGACGTCGCCAGACTGCGTGGTGTGTGAAGCTTCCAGAGAAGTCGGTCCGGTAGACACGCGCTGCGAACTCGTTCTTGACATGTGGCTCACCACACGAAGCGCACGCTCTGGAAGCACCGGCTCGCCCGTGACGGGGTCCCCGAGGTCACTTGGCAGCAGGGGTGCATACTGCACAGCCTCGCTGTGCGAGCGAGGAAAATAGGCCGGTAGCAGTGCCTGGTATGCCGGCCATTCCTCAGCTGTCAGGCTCAAGACGACAACCTCGGGAAACTGGGCTCGCTCAAGCTGACGTCGTAAGATCACTTGAATGGAGGTACCGTAAGCGAAACACAGCCGTTCAGATGAGTGACGGGACACGCAAACGATGCCGAACAGAGAGGGCAGCGGCAACGAGCCGCGCAGCAGATGGACATCGAATCTTACTTAGTGTCAAGTGGATGCCTCGCTCCATGGGAAAAGCAGGGTGGTAGTTATGAAGAGCGGGCAAAACGACCGAATTGGCCTTTAGATCCCTGGGAGACGGAGGGGGCATCATGACATTCAAGGGGACAATGAGCACCACGGAACAGTCCTGAAATGTCTGTGGCTGCATTGAAGTTGGGGTGGCAACGCCCAGATGTGCTTTGTGCCTCACCACTTACATAAGCGCATCAAAAACACGACGGTGACAGGCATACAAAGCACTTTCAGCTGCTGTTTGGAAACGCTCTTGCCAGCGAGGCGTGACAGTATTAATCACGTGCCTAGAACGGGTTTGCAAAACGTGATATCAGTCCACCAAAACGAGCGAGCGAGTGAGACAGAGACAGAGACAGAAACAGAAACAGAAACGGAAACAGAAACAGAAACAGAGAGATGGAGACAGCCAAGTTTGCAAGCGTGTGCCTCTAGCAAGTATGACTTTACCTAGCCAAAGGTGTGTCACAGGGCACGATTACAGTCTCGCCAGTTCGGCACGAGTGAAGGCGGGCAAGATCGGGATCGTCGATGCCTTTTGAGAAGAGATTGAGCAAGCGCGTGAGAGGGGGGGCTGTCCCGAGTCTGCTTTGCGCATGTTTGCGATGCCCAGCAAAGTTCTGCATGCTGCATGAGCAAACCTGTAATGCGAAGCAGGGCTCGGGCTCGCGGGCATGGCGTGGCAAAGCTCTCGGCATTGCCGTTCACAATGGCAGTGGCAGGGACGCCATGTAAGTCGCCCTGCCTGATATTATGGACCGATCAAGTTGAGAGCAAGTGAATTGGTTCCAAACCCGAGGATATGTAGGAGGAGGTGCGTCGGAAAGCGACAGGGAGCGCTGGGTCATCGACCAGACGCAAGAGCTAAAAGGTCGAGCCCTGTGGCTGAGAAATGAACACACTCACCACACACGGAGTCGTCGATTAATGTCTGCATTGGGGAGTAAGCGGAGCCCAGGAGTGGCTGCCGGCTTGAGCGGGTCGGCAGCCCGATCTTTGGCCTGCTAAAGGCCAAGGAAAGGTAGCAGAGGCAGACCGGTCAGACGACTCGGCTTGAAAAAGGCTGCGGAGCCAGCCATGGCTACTGCAAACAACCTACTGCTTGCCATGAAGGCAGGTGCGATGCCGTAGCCAGCTGCGACCACTCGTCGGAATTGGCCATGGGCACGCTTTTCGCGGGGGCAGGCACAACGCAACTACACGAAAAGGCACATGAGATTATAACTCCCGTTTTGTTCCTGCCCCGCAAGCCCCAGCACACGCTCAGTCTGGTAGCACCAGCAAGACACGGCAGGCTGGGCAAAGGACGGAGCAGGCCCGAGAGGGGGGGGGAGGGGGCTTGTTCAGAAGAGGTCGAAATGTGTGTGTGTGCCGTTGAAACTCACACACACACACACACACACACACACACACACACACACACACACACACACATGTCAGCATTGACTGCTAGATGTCAGACAAAATTTGAAAGGGTTGATTTCTTTTTATTTATGCTACTTTACTCGAACGACGCACACTACAAGAGGGCGCTGTTGACGAGGGCGCGAAGATCACGGCGGAAGGGGTAGGTGGATGATGGTACGAGCTGGGTCATGAGAATACACGCCGTTTGCTCCTGAAAGTCAATCCAAAAGGCGGTTGATGCCATGCCGCCCCAAGAGCATTCACCTCGAGACACGATGGCGCGCACCTGATCATGCGCCAAGCAACATGAGGGTCGGGAGATTGGTGAGATGGACACAACCAGAAGCTTCAGACTCATATGCCGAGCAGTGTGGGGTAAAAGTATTCGAGTCGAGACCTGTGTCCTGAATTGCAGTGGGCTAGGCAACAGGCAACAATGCGGCGTACCTTGGCCGGATCCACCACGACAGCAAAGCCATAGCCAAAGCCCGTGCCAAGACGGTTGGCACCGAGAAACCGCGGCTGACCATAGTCACCCAGGTCCCCCTGCAATTGGTTGCGAGTCATGTGCTGTACTGTCTTGCGCCCAAGAATGCGTTGCCCGTTCAGCGAGCCTGAAGAGGACAATGGAAGGCAAAATGGTTGCAGAGCAAACAAGCGCAACAAGCATCAGCGGCATCAGCGCGGCATCAGCGGCAGCAGCGGCATTGGAGGTGGGGAATGTGTGCAGCCCGATCGACGCACGAGGCACGGATACCTACCGTAGTTGAGGAGCATGTTGACGAAGCGCGTGTAATCGGGGAGGGTGCTGACGAGGCCACCTCCACCGGCGTGGACTTTGGGGTCAGAACTGTAGTAGGCGTCATTGTTCAGGCGCGCAAAAGGTGCCACAGGCACTGTACCAAAGGCGGACGGGACCATGGTGGGGGCGCCAGAGACCCGATAGCAAGCAGCAAAGCGGTGCCGGCTGGCGGCGGGCACAAAAAAACCCGTGTCGTGCATCTTGAGAGGGGCAAAAATATTTTCTTGAAAGAATTGACCCAGGCGTTGACCCGATATGACTTCGACCACGCATCCCAGAACATCCGTGGCGTTGGAGTAAAGCCATTGTGTACCTGGCTCATAGACCAAGGGAAGCTGAGCCAAGCGGTTGACGGCTTCGAGCAGGGTACCGCCTGAATTCAGCGAGTGAGTTCAAAGTTGGCAGCGGCAAGTCGACAATGTACAGAGCGGAGCGCGGGAGGCAAGAACGACGGGGTGTGCGTCTGTTTTTTTTTCGGCCCACGCACCCGTTTCGTCACCATGATCAACGTAGGCAAAAACAATGTTATTGTCACGATACTGCTTGGACACGCCGTGCTCATCGGTCAGAAACCTGAGCGTCGCCCCCAAACCCGGGGGCACCGGGCGACACGGAAGTGAGGCGACCCAACCACCAGGTTTTTGACACCAGCAAGCCATTGCCACACGCATCGCCGCACTGACCAGTACGAGAGGCCTGCTGTGTGAGTAAGAAGGTGATGAATCGTGATCGGGGTGGGGCAGGGGGCCGTCTCGATGGTGCCATCGGGTCGGTGTCCAGTGGCCATCTGGACGTCGGCAAACGCCGGAATGTACTTGCTGACAGGCTCGTCCAGGTCCAGCAGGCCGCGTTCGTAGAGCATCATGATGGCGGTGGAGGTGATGGGTTTGGTCATGCTGTAGATGCGGAAGATGGTATCCGCGGCAATGGGCTGCTGCGTGTCCACATTGACAACGCCGGCAAAGTGGCGATAGGCCAACTGACCGCGACGCACGACGGCAAGACTGAGGCCGGCCACGCGCCGCAGCTCGACTTGCTCGTCCAGATAGCTTGTGATACGCTGCGAGGCCGATGGATCCATGGCCTCAACGTCAATCACCGTCCCATTTCTCTCGGTAGCCATGGGTAGTTTGGTACCGTGCGTTGTGGCGCTGTTGGGCTCACATTCAAAGCCCAGCCAGCCAGCCAGCCGCTCCATCGCGCGCTGGCCCAGACCAGAGAGCAGCACAAGGCCGATGGCCATGATGAAGATAGGTTCAATTGCAAGATACTTTATTCTCTCCCGTCCTGGCCGGTCCAACGCCAGTCTGTAGCGCCGCACAGAGCAGCAACAGCCCTGATCAATGGCAGACCTTGCGCCAAATTCGAGTGAGCCACAAAGTGTGTGCACCTGGGACAGTGTCCGCAACTGTCACTGACTTCGTGATTTGTCCGTCGGTGTGTCCATGACTCAAGTCGAACAGGTGTTGAGGACAATCGTTGGAACGTTACAGCCGACTCTCGGGTGGCTCGGATGCTCGGTGTTTTCTGGAGGAAACTCCAACACGTTCAAAAACGTGTTATTCTTAGATGACACATGTAACAATCATGGGCTCACCACACGCCAAAATCCAATTTGGTAATGAAGTACAGTTAATAAAGCACACATAGACATGCTCGAGGCCATGGGTCGAGCTCGTCCCGGAGAGGACATTGTGTCGCTGACCATGGATAACCATGACGCACACCACCCTGTTCGTAAGCCAAGAAGTGATATCGCGCCACCACAGGCTCCCAACTGTCTTAATCTATTGTTAGCGCCTCCCCCTTAACCCCCTTACCCCCTTAAGCTTTTTCCCTACTCCCTTAAGCTTCTTCCCCTTGAACCCCTTACGCCCGTTCTCCTTCCCCTAAAGACCCACGATGGCATGCGCATCGTCATCATCACTTTGGATTCACAATGACAGCTTGCCCAGCTTGATCGAGTCCTCTGGGTTGTGTGTGTGTGGTTCTCTCGCATCACCCACCACAACACCACGCCATTCACCACTTCACTTCCAAGAGACAAGACAAGCCACAAAGCGTTTGACGGTATTTTCTCTCTCTCTCACTCCCTCCCTCTCTCTCTCTCTCTCATTCACGCGTGTTGTGTTGTGTTGTGTTGTGTTTGCTCGCGCGGCCGTCCCCGTCCCCGCCAAACACCGCCGCTTCCCTTTGATCTGAGCGATTGTGCTCGCGGCAATCGCTGCATGCATTTTGCTTCCGTGTTCTCGGACCTTTGACTGGAATAAACGGACGAGCTTTGTGCGTCAACTTTTTTTGATCCGCTCACGCGGTCTGATTCACACCACCACCCACCATGGCGGAGACGTGTACCTTCTTTCAAGGTGATAGCACGGTCGTCGCCACCGTCCAGAGCAGTCTTTGCTACTGTGACGACACGGGCGCCTGGCGAGAGGAGGTTTTGCTCGCAACTCAGAACGGCCGCAAAACCACCGCCTCACGCATTGGCCGCCACGATGGTCGTCTGTGGAATTTGCCCTTTCCCGATGGCATGGAAATTGCCCGCTTTGGTGACGACATGCCCGCCATCTTTGCCATTCCCAATGAGGAGAAAAACCTCTCCAACTGTCCTCGCCTCAAGCTCTACCGCCGGCGCCTCATGAAACACTGCGAGGGTGTTACCTTTGATCTCACCAAGAACAAGGATCTGATCTGTGCCCTCCCCTACAACACCTACGGCATGGATGCTATCTGGCGCTTTTTGTTTTGCTTCAAGTCGGAACAGGGCCAACTCCATTGGGCCGTCACCAAGGAGCTTTTCAAACTCTGCAAAAACAGCAAAACCACCACACAGCGCGTGCGTCGCGACTCCACGTCCTCGGTGGTTTCATCCGCTTCGAGTAGCTCTACGCCGCGCCGAACAACTTCCCGAGTCAAAGCGGAGCCCACCTCGGACGTCATTTCCCATTACCAGCAACAGCAACAGCAACAACAGTGGAGTGCCATGGAGGATTCCTTTCCCGCCGCGCCTTTTGCTCAACCTCAGCAGACCTTTCAACAACCGCAACAACACCATGCGACGTCCTACGGCCCCGGCATGCGCGTCTTGCGTCGCGGTTTGCCCGGTGTGTTTGTCATTGACCACGTCGATGCCCAAACGGGAACCGTCTATCTTCAATCTCGCCACGGTGCCCACATGGTGGAGCCGGTCGATCCTACGCACATTATGCCTGCTGGTCCCGCTCCCCCAGCTTCCCTTGCCACCAACCTCAATAGCTTTGCGCACCAACATCAAGACTCGCTCTTGGACAGCATGCAACACCACCACGCCGGCCCCGTGGCCTCGTCAGAGTTCCCTGATGTGCCCCATCACCTCTTGCAGCCCACTTTGGCGCAGCAACAACAACACCAGCACCAACAACAGCTGCTGCTCCCCAACCAACAGCAGCTGTCTCACCAACTGCCCATGACTGGTGGCTTTGAGCAAGAGGAAGCTTTCCCTGGCCTCATGCTCGAAGCACCCTTTGACATGCCCCTGGATGATGGCATGGATGCTACCGAGGATTTGCTCCCTGCCTCACCCGACATTCCCATCCCCTCACTTCCCAACATGGATGGTGCTTACTGGAATGCCGAGGATTCGGGTGATGTAGACTTTGATATGATGCTGCCTTCACTGGGCATGGACAATTTTGCCAGTGCCGTCCCCTCCTTCCTGGATGAGCAGTATCATTGAGATTTCAAGAGTGTTTACACACTTTGTTTTCTTTAGCTTCTCCATATCTTATCGTGTAGCTTCCTTGCCTTTGCCCGTGCTCTTGATGGGCGACCCCGACCCAAGTTCATTCTTTTAGATTGCCTTGGGTCGGCTGTGTGAAACTCAAGATGTGACGTGCGCGTTTAGTGCCGTGTGTCTTCAGTGGTCTTATATTTACCACCACGCTTTTAGGTTGTTGTTTTTTCTGTTTTGGCTTTTGCCATGTGTTCCCATCGCCCCACCTCAGTCATTGCCTGCTGAGGAGGAGGGTGTCTGAAATGCCTGGTATATTAGGTTTAGTTGGTGTTTTCTGGATATTTTTTTCTTTTGAGGTGGGGGTGAGGTGTCGACGGTTGTTGTGCCAGTCCCCTCTCTCTTCTCGGTCTGCCACTAGTGTGCGCAGTCTTTTGTTTTCCCGTGATGTCTTTTTGGTCTGACTCTCTCTGGTCGTGTTTTCTTGTGTTAACTCACGCATGTAAAAGTTTTAGTGCCTCTGTTCTTGCCTGGTCTGCATTCGTGTGTGGACTGGGCTTGCCGTCTATCAAGCTAGTTCCTGATGCCCTGTGTGCCAGTTTGGCACGTTTGTAACAGTACAAACAAATTGAAGCGTTTATCTTCCTTTCACTTCTCTCTCATGTGGAAAAGAAAAGAAAAGAGAGTCAAGATTATGGACTGCGGACAATTAATGTAATGTTCTCGCTGCTGCATTTTGTGAAACAAAACTCGACGTTTGAGCACTCGAGCATAGAGCATGGCCAGCCATCAACTTGCCCCTCAACTGCGGACCGCCGCAGAGGAACTACCTCCACTCACATCTGATACGTGCATGATCAAGGATGTAGCCCGGGTACGAATGGCGAATGAGCCCCTTTTTGCCAGCAGCTCCTGTCATTGATTTCGCCCCGCGCTGCTCGGCTGTCAGTCAGCGGTTTTACCTCATAAACCCGAACCATGTTCACAGAACGAAGCCTATGAAGAGGCTCTACGCCAGCTGATTCAGCCCGGCGCACGAGTGCTTGAGATTGGTGCTGGTACAGGACTGCTGGTCATGGCGGCACAACGTCTTGGCGCGCACGCCGTCACGACAATTGAGGTGGGCCAACCAAGCTCCCCGCCAGCTTCCGAAGACAGCCCACTTCATGAAGCATGTCTGAATGACAAGGCTCTCATTGACCACACACTAGCAGATGGATGAAGACATGGCTAGCATCGCACGTCACACACTGGCAGCCCAATCAACCGCCAATCAGGTTTTTCTCATCGAGGGCGCCAGCACTGAGGTCTCAGCCTCCAAACTCTTTCCAAATGACGCTGACGTCGCTTCAGGACAGCAGCCACCCCATGTGCTTGTGTCGGAGATTGTCGACAGCGAGCTGTTGGGTGAGGGCATTCTGCCCAGCCTGCGTGATGCCAATGAGGTACCCTTTCAATGTCCGGCAACTTCATTGCTGCGGTGCCCCCCCCCCCCCCA
>NW_001865070.1:442225-450626 GCF_000002865.3 Monosiga brevicollis MX1
AGCGCCCCTGTCGTCAGCTTGAGACAGACTGGACGCTGCTTACCCCGCCCCTCAAGGTCCTGGAGTGGGATCTGAAGTATGTGAGCACCCACGTCCTTTCAACTCACACGCGCGTGTTTCCTGTTGGCCTCTCGCGACTCGGAGCACCAGAAGACATGGGATCCACGTCTACGCCGTACATACAAATCACAAAGAAGGCGACCCCCCACCCTCACCTGCTGCTCGTTGGAATTTAGAAACATTCCAAGCTCCGGCATATATTGCACTGAGACGCCTCTTGATCATGTGCGCCATTGACCCTTGCTCCCCTGCCCTTTTTACCTTGCTCGACTCACAACATTGCACATCGGTTTCCGCCATCGGTTTCCAGAGCAACACGCAACATGACCACTTGACCTGTGATGCCATCGTGATGTGGTGGACCATGGACCTTGTTCCCGGCGTGACATTGAGCACCACTCCTGGTTTGATATTTCACCAAATCGCGCTAGCACTCGACTTTATACTCATTTGAGCTCACCGCATTCCACGCACTTTGCCTTGCGTGCTAAATACTCAATGTCAGGCTGGATTGATGGCGCACCGCCCCACCGTGAGCACTGGATGCCTTGTATATATGTCTTCAACCAGCCCAGTCCTTGGACGTTGGCTGCCGCTCGCTATTTGCAAGCCTCTCATGATGATTATCGCATCTGGTTCGACTTGATCGCGGACAAGCCCATCGATGCTGCGCCCAGCATCCCACGCTCCGCTCCTACATGTACCTGTGGGGCCCATCAGTACGGCGAGAGCCTCGAGCGCTTTCATGATCCGGCCTATCTATCGTGAGTGCATTTATTTTTCTATATTCAATGGGCTCCTTACCCAGCCAGCTCTGCTCATTCCAGGTGCCAATGCCCGAGATAAATAGGTACTGTGCTGCTCTGGCGCGGCAAGTAACTGCTGCGTTTGGACACACGCACGATTGTCTTCATATGTGAGTACCCGTACCTCGACTCACCGGCTCCTTGATGGACTGTTTGCGCCATGGCCGGCATTCTGTCGTCCTGAAATTCACGCTGCGTTTGATCCTGTGCGCTTGCGTTAGATATGCCGCCTCGCCATACTTCGCGTTACAGGTACTTCTCCACCTCGATGACCTGATATCTAGCACACGTGTGATCTTGAGTGGCCCCGCAGCTTCCTTCGTGCGACGGCGTGCGGCAACCCTAACGCCGCGGTATGTTCCCCGATCACGCCCCCTGGACTTTTTTTTTTTTTTTGGCTTGACCTTCCAGTGCAATGCTTGATGATGGTCGAGAGTTGTCTCATAACCATGTCCCTGTTTCAGGCTAGCCTGCGCCGTTTCAGCAAACTTCTCAGATCCAGCAGTTGCAGAGCCGGCTGCTGACTTTCTCCAATTACAGACATGGCCCCAAAGCGCCCCGGGCACGGGATACCTCACCATTCTTGTGGTGCCCATTCAATGTGCTGCCTGGCATGAAGCCATCACGCCGGTGAAACAGGTCAGAGTCGGTTCACATGTCGCGATTAGATGAGACCTGTATTTTGTCGACGAGCTGTTCATAGCGTTGGGTCTAGTATTCCTTCGACATGTCTGCCGTCACCCTCACAAGACTGTTTGAATGCTTTCATGGCTTCTCTATCTTGTGCCCATTGACCGTCATGTGATCGCGCTTTAAACCTACCATTTCAGGCGTTGGGTTTCAATATGGACGTCTACGATCAGGTGGCCCAGGCTCAGTTGCCAATGTTTATGGATGTGAGGATGGATGATTATATCTTTACTGAGTTGGCCACTGCCATTTGTTTACAAAGCAGCGATCAGACCTCAACCCGCCTTGAGTGGGAGCTCACCAAGCCCAGCCGGGTGGATGCATTGATGCTGTATATGCGCTACGAGCTCCCCGCAGCCGCGGCTGACGACAGCTTGGTACCCTCAGCAGCCACAACAACCGTGCTGGACCTTCATCCAGCTCGTGCTCGCTGGGCCCAACAGGTAAAGCTCAAAGAAGAACTGGCGTGGCAGTTTTATCCAAGAAATGACGAGATGACTTGGCGTGGCTCTGGTTTGCATCCGTCCTTTGGCTCTTACTTACCTTCCCTCCACGAAAACCCCATATGTGATGCACAGCGTCTGTTGCTCCCGCAGCAGCCGTTGCATGTAGGTGAGGACGGCACCCTGAGCATTGAAATGAGCCTGGACGATGCGATAGCGTCTGAGATCCGCCCACCAACGTGGTCATGGGTCGCTGCGTGACCCATGCATGAGCCCTCACAAGAGCGTGAGTAATAGTTGGCTTGCGAGAGAGATGGTTTGGCAGAAGCACACAAAGTTTTGGTCTGCGTCTGTAGAAAATTGACATGCCAGAGCATTGTTGCCTGGGATAACGTTGTAATAATTATTTTGCACGAATGGATAAACTCGGTCATTCGGGTGCAGTCAAAGCAGAATACAAGCAAGACCAGCAAGACTTGGCCCCTTTAACATGATCAGGAACCCTAATTTAGAAAGGGTGGTGACAAATGCCAAAGAGATGCAAGGAGACGAAGCGGGTGTGGCTGGTGGGGCCTCGCTCTTATTTTGGACCTAAGCAGAACCAAAGTGCAACAAGGTAGCCGTGCGCCGATGGTGCTCTGAATTGGGCGATGTTGTCCCTGGCGAAGCGACCATCGACGCTGGCATGGCAGAGACTGCGGCGGATCGAAAGCTTGTGGGTGCTGTCCAGCCGTGCGTGCTGCCCATTGCAGTGTTTGCAGTGGAGCGGCTCTTGGCAGTGCTCACAGCAGCTTGCGAAGTGACAAGAGGGCGCAGCAATCGAGCCAAAGTCAGAGGCTGGCCCGTCACGAGGGCAAGCTAAGATTCAGACATGATGCCAAGGGCGCAGAGAGCACGATCAAAGCACCAGCAGAGTCAGATGAGCGACTGCTCATAATAGCTGTGAGGTGGCATCGGTAGACGACATCAACGGACTTTGAGGTCACCATTAGCCCGATGCAGGGGTGTGCTGTGCATTGCGTGCTTTGTATGACGCCGGCGCCAACAACAATTACGCCACCATCGCTGAATCACGCGCGCCGCTCGCACAGCGTCTCGTTGATGTTGGACTTGAACAAGCTGATGGAGATCTTGCAACTACACACACAACCGCACCACGTGTCAGCGCTCGTCATAGAGGCTTATTGGAGACTCAGGGTTGGTACACAAGAGCACCGTGTACCTCGTGGCGCAGCTCGGCCAGCTGCAGGCTCTGCTGGCGCCACTGCGTTGCAATCCAGTCACGCTCGTTTTCCAGGCTATCAATGCGTGTGGTCATCAGCTGACAAGCACATGTTGTGCCGGTGCATGCCGCGCTGTGGATCAAGGGCAAGAACGTGGCAAGTTCATCGTACCGGGTGCAGCGCTCCTCGGTAGCAAGAATGTGATTTTCCATGCGTTGCAGGCGAATTTCGCGGCGCATGGCCAGCACGCGTCGGTCTCGTGTCCGTGTGTGGTAGCCTCGCCTAGTCATAACGCCACGCAGACACATCAAATGCACTTTCTTCGTGAGCAGATGTATCGCATGCTGCCAAATCGTGCGTGCGTGTGTGAGTGCACTGGCAAGGAAACGAAAGGTGAGTACCAGGCGGCTTGGATCCGAACTGCGGCACGCCAACGATCAAGATGCTGCGGGGCTTGATGTCGATCGACATCACGCATCTCGAGCGACCTCTCTTGATATTGCATAGGCGATCCTTGGCTTGGGAAGAAGGAGCGCAGGCTGGTTTCAGCCTCGTCGCCGTACGCAGGCAAGTGATGGGTGGAGCTGCTCAGGGCATCTGCATCGAGCGCGGCTTCACCTTGCCACCGTAAACCACGAATAAGCTCAACATCTTCGCGCGTGAGCCCGCTGGAAGCGACTTGGCTCGGTGGAGACGCGTCATTGACCACAATTGGTGCGGGTGTCGGTTCCATGGCCGGTCCATGGCTCGGTGATGCAGGAATCAGCACATCAGCGACGGGTGCTGTCTGCTTTCGATAGGAAGCGTATCTTTGCTTCAAGCCCGCGAAATTTTGAAGCAAACGCTGCGCCTCGGCCAGTAGCCGCGGCGACTGCCGTGTATCCACAGCCGCAGCCATGTTCGCCGCTACCCTTGCCTCCAGTACGAACAGACAACGCGCGATTCATTCAACCAGCTCAGCTCAAAGCGAGAACAGCAAACTCAAATTTTGACCGTTATCGCCTTTGAACTTTTGAACTTGAACTGCACTCAAAATGCTGACATTCTTGTTAACAACAAATACACGCTACATCTCTGTGATGCAGTTTGTGGTTATTTGTTGCATGCATGCACAACGGTTCGGAAGATCATTGTGGTCAACAAGGGATGACGCCAAGCGCAGGCAGGGGGCGGAGGTCGAGCCGCCTGTGATGACCGTCCATTTGTCAACTCGAGCACGGGCTGTGCCAAGTGTAAGATTGTCTCTATTTGGGGGTCGGCCCGGCAAGGTACAAGTGCCCACCTAATCGGTTGTCCTCGCTGCTCAAACAAGACATTTTTCGATTCTTCAGCCCAACCTCATCATTTGTTCAATGCTTCGAATTCAAAAGACACTGTGACCGACGGGCATGGGTGCCTCCTTTTCGACCTACGACCAAACGCTCCGCGACATCGAGGAAAACAAGGGCAAACATGCCGAGTTGGACTATTCCAACCGCGCTCTTGGTGACAAGCGGCTCCAGCGCATGGCTGAAAGCATCCACAACAATCGGTGCGACCGCTTGATGTTGATTGCTCATCACAGGCGTTGTTTCAACTTGGATTCTGATCCCTCATGCTTGGACCGCAGCACGCTATGTCGGCTGGATCTGAGCAATACGAACATCACAGGAGCCGGTGTTCGCTTTTTGTGTGATGTGCTGGCAAACGGCAATGGCCTCCTTAACGTAGAGGCCCTGGTGCTCAACAACAATGCGGTGTGCTTGCATTTTTTCTTCTTCTTTTAATTTTGTTTTGGGGGGACGCCTGCCACCATCTACCCTTGATCAGCCGAGCATCTCAAGCCTCACCCGAATTTCAATTGGCACCCTGATTCTGTGTCTCTACCGTGTTGTAGCTTGGCCCAGATGGTGGTCGTTTCTTGGGCCGTGCCATCAAGATGAACGGCTCTCTCAAGCACATCAAGCTGAATAACTGTGCCCTTGGTGATGAGGGTGCCCTCGCCATCGCCCAAGGTCTTCAGGAAAATTTGTACGTGTCACGTCAATGATTGTGTTTGGCCATGCCCATCCTTCGCAGAGCCTCTCCCCTCTAAGGAATACGGGGTTCTAACACCCATCCTTTGCTGTACACGCAGGTCGGTCTTGACGATTGAAATGGCTGGCAATCTGCTCAGCGACCGCACGGCACAAGCCATGGGCAACATGCTAGCTCACAATCAGCATCTGGAAGGTAAGCGAATATTCAAGACCGCTGAAAAGACACATCCCCTACCCATCTTCTCTTCTATTGCTTTCGGTTCTTAGGTTTGAGCTTGTTTCAAAACAGCATTCTTGCGGCCGGAGCCAAATACCTTTGTGATGGCCTCAGCATGAACGCCAGTCTTCGCTGGCTTTCATTGGGAAGCAACAACATTGGCAGTGATGGCATGCTGCATTTCAAGCATGCCTTGCCCCATCTCAATCTCCAATGGCTGGCTTTGGGCGGCAACAGCATCGGTGACGCCGGCCTACAACACCTCGCCGAAGCCCTGGCCGATGAACACTGTCCACTTCAGTCTCTCGGTCTTGGCGGCAACAATATCAGCGATATTGGAATGAAGGATATTTGCAAAGCACTTTGGTCGAACACAGGTCTTGAAGCACTGGGTCTTGGAGGAAATCGCATTGGTATGGCCGTTCTTTATGGCTGCACCGTGTTTGTCAGTGTCTTTATGTGCAATTAACAAACCTTCCTCGCTTTCACCTGAATACTGCATTTCCGTCATATCTAGGGGTCGAGGGCTGTGAGGAGCTGGCGCAAATGCTCACTTCTAACCGATCACTCCGTCGTCTTGTGCTGTCAAGCAATCAAATTGACGACGAAGGCCTGATGGTGGTTCGTCAATGTCGCCTACGGACCTGAATTGCTGCATTTGATTGGGGAGCAAGCTTTGCATTCATTATCCGCTTCTGGCAACCCGTCATGGTGCTTTTCCATGCTTCTACCTACTAGATTGCAGAAGGCTTGTGCAAGAATGAGCACCTTCACACGCTGGTTGGTCAATTTTCTCAAGGATTCAATTATGCCTCGAATCGTGCATTTGCGCATGCTTGTGCAGTTGTTCAACTTTTTGCGAAGGACCGTATCATTCCCTTATCCTCTCTTCTTTTTTCTTTGTGACTGGCATAGCTAATTGCCGCCAATCCTTTTACGATGGACGGAGCATGGTACTTGGCTCAGCGACTGGAAAAGAGCAAATCTTTCGCCAACCACGACCTTCGTGTCCTAGACATCCATGAATCTGCGCTTCAGCCCGCCGACGAAGAGAAGGTTTGTCGCGTACATTTATTTGAAGCCGCGCGCTTACTTTGACTTTCAAAGATTCCTCCTCCTTCTTCTTCTTCTTCTTCCTTCTTCTTCTTCTTCTTCTCTCTCTCTCTCGCTCTCTCTCTCTCTCTCTCTCTCTCTCTCTCTCTCTCTCTCTCTCTCTCTCTCTCTCTCTCTCTCTCTCTCTCTCTCTGTTGAAATGTCTTGCATATTCCAAGAAGATGCTTTATCTCATTCAGCCGTGTGAACAGTTGGTTCAGTTTTTGCAGAGCAAATCACACTGGAAGTCAGCTACGTGAATGACCAGAACGACTATCAGATTCACAACCAAAAAAGCACAAAAATCCCGCAGATGGTACGTGTCTTGCTGCTTATCTGGGTATTTTCTCGTATTTTCCTGTTGTCTTTTCCTCACAGCCATTGTAAATTTGCTCACACCAACGCTCAGAGCCTCTCTTCTTCTGTCATGACGGCTGAGGAGACATTGTGAGTTCGACAATGGCATTGTCATGGACTGAACGAAAATTAAAATAAGTTGGGTGTTCCTGTCTGCTCGAATTGACCAAAAAACAACAACATAGTAACATAGTAGACAAGTTGTAACCCCCTTTTTGAAAGTTCAAGTGATTGCCAGTTTTCAAAGCGAGCTGTGATCGTGCGATCAAAACTGACAATAGATGACGCTTCTTGCCAGTTTTTCTACGTTGAAGCGAAAAAGCTTTAATAATAAATTAGGTGTTTGAACCTCAGAGCTGAAAGCAAAGCTGTGCAACCCCGACATCAAAATCACGACGGCACGCAAAACACCACAAGAAAACAAAACACATTCAACGGCTGCTATCATGCCGAGGAGTACAAGCGCAAAGAATCACGCCCATAGAAACAAAAACCGTGAGAAACGACCAAGTATAACGAGAGATACAGTCATTTCAAACACAAGACACCCAAAAAGGCAATCACAGCACAAGTACAAGCCGTCACAGCACAATCACAGAGAACACCACGGCACGCTCACATCCAACGAAACACGACGTCGGATTGAGAAAACAACCGACCACAAAAGGAAAAGACATCATACAACGGACTTTACAAAAATTCAGCAAAATACCACACAAATACAGCAAAAATTAAAGCAAAATTAAAGCAGAATTAAAACAAAATTTGTTAGCGTCAAATCCGTGCTTCCACGCATTTGAACACTCCCACTGCTTTCGCACACACTCAGCATCGGTCGCTATGGGTCTTCCTATTGGTATTCCATAGCTACGACGACCTCACACATTGACACCTACTTTTGGACCCCCTGGGCTTGATCCTCCTCGTGGCAGTCACATGAGTAAACACCGCGTGTGACGCGGTCCCCACGATGCCTGGGCAGCTGCCCTGGGGCAATAAGCTTGTGGCTACTGTTGTTTCCCTTTGTTGTGACACCTGCGGTCGGGCACGAGTTGCACTTTCCCTACCCTCGGGATTGAGCGACTCTACAGCTATTCTAACGGTGCACCTGGTCTGGTCACTGTGAATGCTTGCCGACCGCAGGTACGTCAAGCCCCCTGCCATTCTGTCTTCCCTTTGCTCTCCTGTGTGCTCTGCTCTCTTGTGACTTTCCCTACCCTCGGGATTGAGCGACTCTACAGCTATTCTAACGGTGCACCTGGTCTGGTCACTGTGAATGCTTGCCGACCGCAGCTGGTTCAATTGACCTCAAGACACCACCAAAGCTTTCGCTCCGTCCCGACGGACGTCTCTCAAACCTCTCTCAAAACGCTTCCTCAAACTTACGCGCTTCCTCGCAACCCAAAGACGGCCTCCAGACGTGCTGGAGCCTGACATGGTAGCGATTGAAAACTTCGATCGACCGACCGCCCTTCTTCAATCTTTGCGCTGGATA
>NW_001865070.1:451912-454457 GCF_000002865.3 Monosiga brevicollis MX1
CTCGCCAACGGACCGCGACCTTTCCAGGCGCTGTACAGCTGCCTTTCATCGAGTCGCCAACACCTATTGGCCTCCGTTCACTCCTTCGGCAGAAGTCTGCTGCCGCCTATCTCGTCTGGGTCTCTACGACGCCGGACAACTCTGTGCGCTGTTTCTCAGCCACCCTAGGACGGTCTTCGTCCACCTCCAACGACCGCGATGCTCTGATCGACGACATTCGAAACGAGTACTCTGACCTCTTCGACGACGGACCGACTCAGGCGCCGGCGCCGGCTATGCGAGGCGTAGAATCTGCTGAACACAAAATTATCTTGACGGACAATGCGCAACCCGTCAAGCAGCGAGACTACCGCCGAGGCGAAGCCGAATTGGCCGCACTGAAGCAGCTCCTGACCGATATGGTTCGAGACAAGGTCATCCAGCCTTCGACCAGCCCTTGGTCATCCCCTGTGCTCCTCGTAAAAAAGTCCAACGGCTCCTGGCGATTTTGTGTCGACTACCGTGCCCTCAACAAGGTTACCGTCAAAGACGCATATCCACTGCCACGGATTGAGGACTGCTTAAGCCGTCTCCGCGACGCAACCTGTTTTACTTCGCTGGACCTCCGTTCCGGCTACCACCAGATACCCATGGCCGCCGACAGCGTGCCCATGACTGCTTTCACGACGCGCTATGGCTCCTACGAGTTTCGCGTCATGCCGTTTGGCCTGTGCAATGCTCCTGCGACGTTCCAGCGGACCATGAATCAGCTCCTCGGCGACTTTCTTGACGACTTTGTCATTGTCTACCTCGACGACATCTTGATCTACAGTCCAACGTGGGCTGACCATGAACGTCACGTTCGACGTGTTCTCGACCGACTTCGCGATGCGCAGTTCAAGTGCAACATCGCCAAGTGCTCCTTCTTCCAGGACCAGGTCGACTTTGTGGGCCACACCGTGAGCCGCAACAACATTGCTATGCAGACCTCGAAGCTGGCAGCCCTCCGGGACTGGCCACTTCCTGCTACCACCACTCAACTTCAACGTTTCCTAGGCTTCGCCAACTACTACCGCCGTTTCATCGCTTCGTTTTCCAAGCTCGCCAAGCCGCTGACTGATCGTGCGAAGAACAGTCTCAAGCGCGTCAAGCTGGCTTGGACCCCTCAGATGAAGTCAGCCTTTGAGGACCTCAAAAAGGCTCTTCTCGATGGTCCCGTGCTCATGATTCCAGACACTTCGGGCCAGTACCCATTTTCCCTGCAGACGGACGCCTCTGACGAGTGCATCGGCGCCGTTCTTTCTCAACAAGGCCGCATAGTGGACTGCTTCTCGCAGAAGCTCCACGACGCCGAGTTGAACTACCCTGTCCGTGACAAAGAGTTGCTGGCCATTGTGCGCGCGCTTAAGCGCTACGCCCACTTGATTGGCAACCAGACTGTCGACGTGTACACTGACCATCGCTCTCTCCAGTATCTCGAGACAACCAAGCTTCAGGGCCCAGTACCCCAGCGTAGGCGCCTTGATCGTTGGTGGATGGATACGCTTCAGCACGTTAATATGCGTGTGATTTACCTACCAGGCCAGCACAACGTGGCCGCTGACGCCCTCTCACGAATGCACGTGAAGGACGAGGACGTTACAACGTTTACTGCCGCCGAGCCAGTCCTAGGTGAGGACGAGGATGGCACGGCGATCCGTGATGGCGGCGTTGCCTTTGTGGCAGCGGCCGCGAACCAGGCCAACGAGACCACCTCAGCGCCAGGCAGCACAACCGTGCTCCAACTTTCCAGCGACCTCTACCCCCAGCTGGTGGAGGGTTACCGAACAGATCCTGACTGGCAGGCCGTGTACGCCGGCCATGCCGACCCCAACAGCAAGCCACCTAGGCGTGGGCGCCTTGGTATTCGATTCCGGCGGACCGAGCTTGATGCTGCAACGGGTCTCCTCTACTACGCTCTCCAGCCTTCGAGCAAGGCTATCAACACTTCGGCAGATCGACGTCGGCTAGTGGTGCCCCAGGGCCCTGTTCGTGACCTGTTTTGATGTCGGGGTTGCACAGCTTTGCTTTCAGCTCTGAGGTTCAAACACCTAATTTATTATTATGACCTGTTGCTCGCCGAACACCATTCGACGCCACTGGCAGGCCATCTGGGCTACGAGCGCCAGGTGGCGACCATGCGAGATAAGTACTGGTGGCGAGGCCTGAGCACAGACCTCAAGGACTTCTGCGCGCGCTGTCCCAAGTGCCAACTGCGGAAGGACCCCACCACGGCACGCAATGGTCCACTCCAGCCTCTCGACCCCCCGAGCACGCCCTTCACACACGTGACTATGGATTTTATCACGGGGCTGCCCAAGTGTGAGGGCTGCGACGCCATCTTGGTGGTTGTGGACCGCCTGACACGCATGGTTATGACCAGAGCCACGAAGAAAGCCATCAACGCTCTCGATACAGCTCGCCTGATTTTGGAGATGATGTTGCCGATGGGCGGCATGCCTTTGAGCATCGTCTCTGACCGTGATACCCGTTTTGTTGCCAACGTCTTCAGAAGATGGCAAAGCAT
>NW_001865070.1:455580-457156 GCF_000002865.3 Monosiga brevicollis MX1
TCTCAGCTGAAGGGGGAGTATTAGAGGCACAATCTGAGACGGTATACTTTACCACGTTGTGTGTCCTTTGGTACTTGATGTTGTCCCACCTTGTTGTGTAACATCTTGCTGTACCATCTTGGTGTATCATCTTGTTGTGGCATCTGTTGGTCCCAACAGATTGCTGATATCGCTTCCACCTGTCTTCAGTGTGATAGTCCATTCTCTGTCTCCACTGTGTGTGTGTTTCCACCTGCTATAAATGGGAGCGATCTCCCTGGATCGGTACCATTTTCCTTCTTGACCTCGGTCGTTCCACTTCCCTCCTTCTGTCTTGTTCTGTCTTGTTCCTTCGCCTTGCTTCAATCCATGTTCTCGTGTACACTTCGACTGGTTGGATACCTCTGTGACAATCGCCTTGTCCACACACATTACACTGTACTGGACATATACCTTTAATAGGGCTATCCGATGCCCGATCAGATCTCGACATGTGGAAGCATCAAAGTTCAGAGCTCCACCGGACGCATCAGAGCTCCAACGAACGCATGAGAACTCGGGCTGGCGGATCAGAGCAGAGGTTCGCCGATCCGAGCTCGGGCTATCCGATGCCCGATCAGATCTCGACATGTGGAAGCATCAAAGTTCAGAGCTCCACCGGACGCATCAGAGCTCCAACGAACGCATGAGAACTCGGGCTTGCGGATCAGAGCAGAGGTTCGCCGATCCGAGCTCGGGCTATCCGATGCCCGATCAGATCTCGACATGTGGAAGCATCAAAGTTCAGAGCTCCATCGGACGCATCAGAGCTCCAACGAACGCATGAGAACTCGGGCTTGCGGATCAGAGCAGAGGCTTGCCGATCCGAGCTCGGGCTATCCGATGCCCGATCAGATCTCGACATGTGGAAGCATCGAAGTTCAGAGCTCCACCGGACGCATCAGAGCTCCAACGAACGCATGAGAACTCGGGCTTGCGGATCAGAGCAGAGGCTTGCCGATCCGAGCTCGGGCTATCCGATGCCCGATCAGATCTCGACATGTCGAAGCATCGAAGTTCAGAGCTCCAACGAACGCATGAGAACTCGGGCTTGCGGATCAGAGCAGAGGCTTGCCGATCCGAGCTCGGGCTATCCGATGCCCGATCAGATCTCGACATGTCGAAGCATCGAAGTTCAGAGCTCCAACGAACGCATGAGAACTCGGGCTTGCGGATCAGAGCAGAGGCTCGCCGATCCGAGCTCGGGCTATCCGATGCCCGATCAGATCTCGACATGTCGAAGCATCGAAGTTCAGAGCTCCAGCGGACGCATCAGAGCTCCAATGAACGCATGAGAACACGGGCAGGTGGATTAGAGCAGAGGCTTGCCGATCCGAGCTCGGGCTGGCGGATCAGCGCAGAGGCTTGCCGATCCGAGCTCGGGCTACCCGATGCCCGATCAGATCTCGACATGTCGAAGCATCGAAGTTCAGTATTAAAGGTATATGTCCAGTACAGTGTAATGTGTGTGGACAAGNGCGATTGTCACAGAGGTATCCAACCAGTCGAAGTGTACACGAGAACATGGATTGAAGCAAGGCGAAGGAACAAGACAGAA
>NW_001865070.1:461640-463413 GCF_000002865.3 Monosiga brevicollis MX1
CCGTGCCCAAAGGTCTCGAGCAGTACTTCAATGGCTACACTCATGGCAAGCTCAACCGCGCTGTCTATGGCCTCAAGCAAGCTTCACGTGCTTGGTACCAGATGCTCGACCACCAGCTGTGCACGGAGATGAAGTTTACTCGCTGCCTCAAGGACCGATGTGTTTATTTTCTCAACAATGGCCGCGATGCCATTTGGATCGCCGTCTATGTCGATGACCTCCTGATGTTTGCCAGTAACAGCCTCATCCTCGATCAGACCAAGGCTCTCCTGCAGCAAAAGTTTAGCATGACCGACCTTGGTGAGATTGAGACTTATCTGGGCATGGAGTTTGCACGCAACGGTGATACCATGACCATCAAGCAGACAAAGTACATCGACGATATCTTGGCTACTTTTCACATGACCGATGCCAAGCCCGCGCCGATGCCGTTGAGTCCAGGCATTTGCCTCGACAAGGGGAGTACCGACATTGACCCGTCGATCCCTTACCGTGAGCTCTTGGGCAAACTGATTTACCTCATGACTCACACTCGCCCTGACATTGCCACCGCTGTCAGCATGCTGGGCTCCTTTGCCAGCTGCTACACCGTAGAGCATTGGAACGCTGCCAAGCACCTGCTCCGCTATGTCAAGGGCACGAAGGACCTTGGTCTGACTTATCGGTCTGGCCAGCACCTTCGCCTCACGACCTACACTGATGCGAGCTTTGCTCAAGAAACTGGTCGTAAGTCTCGTGAAGGCTGCATTGTCTACCTCGCTGGTGGACCCGTGCAGTGGCGCTCCAAGCTACAGACGGTCACTGCCACGTCTACTGCTGAAGCCGAGTTTATGGCCGCTTACTCTGCGGCCAGCGAGACTATGTTTGTTGATCATCTGGTTCGTGAACTCTCACACGCCGTCTTCAAGCCCGTGTTGTTCAGTGACAACCAGGCGGCGATCCACATGATTACAAACGGAGCCAACTCTCCGGGCTCCAAGCACATTGCTGTCAAGTATCGCTTTGTGCAAGAGAGGTATGAACGCAACCAGCTCGATGTCCGGTTCTGCGGGACCAAGGACATGGTTGCTGACCTTCTCACCAAGCTACTCAATGGACCGAGCCATCGTCGTTTGTGTGACATGCTCTTCCGTTCTCAGCTTGAAGGGGAGTATTAGAGGCACAATCTGAGACGGTATACTTTACCACGTTGTGTGTCCTTTGGTACTTGATGTTGTCCCACCTTGTTGTGTAACATCTTGCTGTACCATCTTGGTGTATCATCTTGTTGTGGCATCTTTTTTTTTTTTCTGACATCTTGGCGTGAACCACGTTGTCAGACAAAATCTGCAACCCCGCTCCTTGCGGCCCGCGTTTTGGCGGCGCCCTCGCTCCCACCGTGTCCGCTCGCTTGCTCGCTTGCTTGCCCCGCGGACATGGCCACTGAGTCCGGCGGCGAGGATTCTTGGACCCAGGTCCGCGGTGCTAAACGCCCGAGTGCCGAGTCACCTCCAAGCAACACCACCACCTCGCCTTCCCAAACTCATCGTTCTGCGAAACACACGAAACATGGCAGCGCTCGCCACGACCGTAACCATGTTTTCCCTGACCCTATGACCACCCCGTTTCGCCCTCGCGCCCGCCACTCTGCCTCTACCGCCCGTGCCTCGTCTCATGTGCCCTCGACGTCCCCCGCTGCCGGTGCGACCGAGTCTTCGGCACGTGCCGTCGTGCCCGCGGCCGAGCCAGTGACCAGGACGTCAAACGGCGGCGGGGAGCAACTTCCCATTCTCG
>NW_001865070.1:463463-466004 GCF_000002865.3 Monosiga brevicollis MX1
TGTGTGACATGCTCTTCCGTTCTCAGCTTGAAGGGGAGTATTAGAGGCACAATCTGAGACGGTATACTTTACCACGTTGTGTGTCCTTTGGTACTTGATGTTGTCCCACCTTGTTGTGTAACATCTTGCTGTACCATCTTGGTGTATCATCTTGTTGTGGCATCTGTTGGTCCCAACAGATTGCTGATATCGCTTCCACCTGTCTTCAGTGTGATAGTCCATTCTCTGTCTCCACTGTGTGTGTGTTTCCACCTGCTATAAATGGGAGCGATCTCCCTGGATCGGTACCATTTTCCTTCTTGACCTCGGTCGTTCCACTTCCCTCCTTCTGTCTTGTTCTGTCTTGTTCCTTCGCCTTGCTTCAATCCATGTTCTCGTGTACACTTCGACTGGTTGGATACCTCTGTGACAATCGCCTTGTCCACACACATTACACTGTACTGGACATATACCTTTAATACCTCTACCCCCAGCTGGTGGAGGGTTACCGAACAGATCCTGACTGGCAGGCCGTGTACGCCGGCCATGCCGACCCCAACAGCAAGCCACCTAGGCGTGGGCGCCTTGGTATTCGATTCCGGCGGACCGAGCTTGATGCTGCAACGGGTCTCCTCTACTACGCTCTCCAGCCTTCGAGCAAGGCTATCAACACTTCGGCAGATCGACGTCGGCTAGTGGTGCCCCAGGGACCTGTTCGTGACCTGTTGCTCGCCGAACACCATTCGACGCCACTGGCAGGCCATCTGGGCTACGAGCGCCAGGTGGCGGCCATGCGAGATAAGTACTGGTGGCGAGGCCTGAGCACGGACCTCAAAGACTTCTGCGCGCGCTGTCCCAAGTGCCAACTGCGGAAGGACCCCACCACGGCACGCAATGGTCCACTCCAGCCTCTCGACCCCCCGAGCACGCCCTTCACACACGTGACTATGGATTTTATCACGGGGCTGCCCAAGTGTGAGGGCTGCGACGCCATCTTGGTGGTTGTGGACCGCCTGACACGCATGGTTATGACCAGAGCCACGAAGAAAGCCATCAACGCTCTCGATACAGCTCGCCTGATTTTGGAGATGATGTTGCCGATGGGCGGCATGCCTTTGAGCATCGTCTCTGACCGTGATACCCGTTTTGTTGCCAGCATCTTTCAGAAGATGTGCAAAGCGTTTGGAACCAACCTTGACTTCTCGACGGCTCACCATCCTCAGACAGATGGACTGACTGAGCGGTACAACAGAGTGCTGGTTGAGTGCCTCCGCACCGGCGCGGAGACCGACCGCGACAACTGGGTCCAGATGCTTCCCATGGCTACCTATGCCATCAACAGCACCACGCACAAGGTCACTCGCCTGACGCCACTGTTTGCGGCGACTGGGCGGCATCCAGTGACACCGTCATCCCTTTTAGTTCAGCCTAAGGCGGCAGCCTTTGGCGACAACGATGCAGACTCGGAACTTCGGCGCCTCCAGAACATTTGGCAATACGTTGCGGATGTGACGGCCCTCGGCCAGGAAGAGGCGGCTGAACGTTATGACCGGAAGGTCAACATGGTGGAGTTCAAGCCCGGCGACTGGGTGGTGGTCTCCATCAAGGCGGTGCGGTCGCCCACAGATCGTGCCACACACTCCTCGAAATTGGGCGCCCGTTGCATTGGGCCATTCAAGGTACTCGAGCGCGTGAGCGCGAATGCATATCGGCTTGAGCTGCCGAACGACGTCCGCGCCCATCCAGTTATCAACATCGAGCATCTACGCCGTTACCACCTTCCGGCAAATGCAGCAGAGGACTTCCGTCCTGCTCCAGTTTCTCGTGACTCGTATGGCGAGTACTATCTAGTCGAGACTTTGCTCGACAAGCGCACTGTGCGGCCCAAGGGCCGTGCGGGCCGCCCTCGTATCGAGTATCTCGTCAAGTGGATGGGTTACTCAAAGGAGGAGGCGACCTGGGAACCTAGGGCCAGCCTTCACGACTTTTACATCAAGGAGTTCGAAGCTGCCCGCCCTCGTACTTGAGTTTCACACGGTCAAGTGTACCCCATTTTGCGTGCTTGCATGAATCATGAAACTTGCATTTTTTCTCTCATCCTTGTTTCCTTTTTTGTTCTCAGCGTGCCTTCGCCGCTTTCTCCGTTTGTCTTTGAACCATCCTCGCCGGATCGGGGCTCCGGCTGGCGAGGGGGGGTGTCAGGCTCCAGCACGTCTGGAGGCCGTCTTTGGGTTGCGAGGAAGCGCGTAGGTTTGAGGAAGCGTTTTGAGAGAGGTTTGAGAGACGTCCGTCGGAGCGGAGCGAAAGCTTTGGTGGTGTCTTGAGGTCAATTGAACCAGCTGCGGTCGGCAAGCATTCACAGTGACCAGACCAGGTGCACCGTTAGAATAGCTGTAGAGTCGCTCAATCCCGAGGATAGGGAAAGTCACAAGAGAGCAGAGCACACAGGAGAGCAAGGGGAAGACAGAATGGCAGAGGGCTTGACGTACCTGCGGTCGGCAAGCATTCACAGTGACCAGACCAGGTGCACCGTTAGAATAGCTGTAGAGTCGCTCAATCCCG
>NW_001865070.1:470205-470988 GCF_000002865.3 Monosiga brevicollis MX1
GGGCACGCCTTGCTCTGGTGGTCATCGGCGAAGCAGTGGTAGCAGAGATGATGCTTTCGAGCAAAGGTGTGGCGAGCTTGCTTGTCGCTTTTGTTGAGCTTGGTGAACTCTTCGGAATTGCGGAGCTGAGCTGGAATGCGGAGCGGTGGACGGCTGGGAGAGCTGGCGGCCTGCTTGTTAGCTGCCTTGGGTCCGGCGACCGAGTGGATCGTCGGCCCCTTGTGCGCCGTCCGGTTGCTTGGCACGCTGAACAGAGTATCACGAGTCGGGACGTAACCATCGAGAGCTTTTTTCACGATTCTAGTCAACGTGGTCGCTGGACCAGATGTAGCCTGGTGTGCCGCAGTGGCGAGACGCTCCACCAGTCGGCTGCAAGTGCACTGGCGCTGGAGCTTGCACAACATCTGGAGCTTGGTCAGCATGGTGTATTCAAGCGGTTCGTGCTGAAACATGCAATCAACCGCCTGCACCCACTCATCGAACTCAGCGAGTCCAGTAAAATTGCTCGTCGAAGCGTCCAACATTCGGGCCAGGGCGGCGACGCCCAAGTGGAAACCAAACTGTTTGTGCAGGTGGGCTCGGGCGTCTTCCAAGGATGCTGGGGTGATGTCCGGACTTGCAAGGTTGCGGTGTAGGGCATCTTCGAGGAAGGGTACCATGACATGGTCCCAATGGGAAGACCAGGTTGCTGCCAGGTTCGCCTTGAGCTGATGGTTCATGTGCCTGGTCACGGCAATGTAGGCCGAGAAGTAAGAATCAAAGCCAAAAGTCGTAGGCGTGGAC
>NW_001865070.1:471038-472022 GCF_000002865.3 Monosiga brevicollis MX1
GGCTTGATGTGAGCTGGAAGGTGATCTAGTCCTTGGATGACGTTGTGCTCGTGAAAGGAATCAGCCTCCTTCTCAAGGGCACGGGTCCAGCTGTCAGCATCAGGACTGTGCATGGCTTCCTTGACGGTAGCAGGCAGCTTGTTGTAGTTGTCGGTGGTGGTGATGTTGGCGCTGAAATGAGGATGGTCAAGGAGAAGAGGGTCAGTGTCGTCGTCGAGGTCATCGGTAACAATAATGGTAGTGGTGGTAGTAGTGGAGGTAGTGGAGTCAGCAGAGTCAGCAAAATCAGCAAAATCAGCAGCAGAAGAAGTGGGTTCGTCGTGGTCAAGGTCGTCAAATTGGTCGTGTTGAGGTGGTACAGTTGCATTCTCCCCTTCACCTCGAGCACGGGGAACAACTTTGACGTGGATGGTCTCGATGATAGTGTTGGTGTCAGGGCAGTAGACCTTGTGAGAGAGTGAAGTCGGCGAAAAGCCCACATAAATACCGTGGCGGGCCTTGGGACCGAGCTTGCCACCACGGCGCAGCGGGTCAAAGGCAAAAGCGTCGGCGCCAAAGGGGTGCAAGTCGCGGATGTCATGGGGCTTGATGCCGGTGAGGAGCTCATAGGCACAATAGCCATTGAGGTGCTCCTTGGGGCGGATGTTGATGAGGTACTCGGCGTGCTTGGCAGCAAGGGCCCAGAAGGATGGGTCACGGCCCGAGTCGTGAAGGAGCAGGGCCATGGTATCTCGAAGTTCGCGGAAGACGGTTTCGATGGCGCCGTTCATTTCGGGAGTGTAAGGTGGCGAGTGGCGCCAAACACAGTTGAAGTGGCGCAGCTGTTCGCGAAAGGCCAAGGAGTGGTAGGGCCCGTCATTGTCGCTCTGGATGATGGTGCGCTTCTGCATGTCGGCTTCATCAATGCGAATGGGGATGGGCGAGTCGCGAATCAGGCGAGCAAAGCTCTCAGCCAGATCGTCCTTGCGACAGACAGGGTCGAGC
>NW_001865070.1:476482-480061 GCF_000002865.3 Monosiga brevicollis MX1
GCCAATAGGTGTTGGCGGCTCGATGAAAGGCAGCTGTACAGCGCCTGGAAAGGTCGCGGTCCGTTGGCGGGCAGAAATAACAATGTCGTGCTCGCTGAGGAAATCGCGGCCCAGAAGAACGTCGGCGGCGTCGAAGAGAGCAACCACCGGAAAGGAACGGGTAACAGTCAGGGGACCAAGCTGTAAGGACACCTCGGTGTAAGTCTCGACAGGTATACGTGTGCCGTTGCCGAAGATAACATCAAAAGGTGGTCCTTTGCGCGTGGGAAGGGATAAGGAGGATGCCAGCTGTGCCGATAGCAAAGAGCGGTCACAGCCAGTGTCAAAGAGGAACGTCACCGCCGTCGACCCAATAGCACCCACGGACATCAAGGGGCCAGGGTCCTGGCGCGGTGATAAAACAGAAACCGAATTGATAACCACAGGTCGAGGCTCCACACGAGGTGGGAGTGAATCTGTGGCTGAGGTACGTGCTGCCTGCGATGGCACGCCCTCTGGGTTGGGGTCCGGGGAAGTAGAGGATGCAGGTTCCCCGACCCCGGGCCCTAGTTTTTTGGGCACGCTTTGCTCTGGTGGTCATCGGCGAAGCAGTGGTAGCAGAGATGATGCTTTCGAGCAAAGGTGTGGCGAGCTTGCTTGTCGCTTTTGTTGAGCTTGGTGAACTCTTCGGAATTGCGGAGCTGAGCTGGAATGCGGAGCGGTGGACGGCTGGGAGAGCTGGCGGCCTGCTTGTTAGCTGCCTTGGGTCCGGCGGCCGAGTGGATCGTCGGCCCCTTGTGCGCCGTCCGGTTGCTTGGCACGCTGAAAAGAGTATCACGAGTCGGGACGTAACCATCGAGAGCTTCTTTCACGATTCTAGTCAACGTGGTCGCTGGACCAGATGTAGCCTGGTGTGCCGCAGTGGCAAGACGCTCCACCAGTCGGCTGCAAGTGCACTGGCGCTGGAGTTTGCACAGCATCTGGAGCTTGGTCAGCATGGTGTATTCAAGCGGTTCGTGCTGAAACATGCAATCAACCGCCTGCACCCACTCATCGAACTCAGCGAGTCCAGTAAAATTGCTCGTCGAAGCGTCCAACATTCGGGCCAGGGCGGCGACGCCCAAGTGGAAACCAAACTGTTTGTGCAGGTGGGCTCGGGCGTCTTCCAAGGATGCTGGGGTGATGTCCGGACTTGCAAGGTTGCGGTGTAGGGCACCTTCGAGAAAGGGTACCATGACATGGTCCCAATGGGAAGACCAGGTTGCTGCCAGGTTCGCCTTGAGCTGATGGTTCATGTGCATGGTCACAGCAATGTAGGCCGAGAAGTAAGGATCAAAGCCAAAAGTCTGTAGGCGTTGCGACTTCTTCTGGAGGTTTGCTCGGAACCCCTGGATCACATGCGAGGCGAGCGGAGCCATTGTGGTCATTGGCTCCGTGACATGGTCCGTGACAGGGTCCGCGACAGGTTGCGCGACAGGTTGCGCGACCGACTCCATGTCAAGCTCTAGGGTTCCTTGGCCAAGGAGCCCAGTTCGCGAACGTGTGCGCGAGGAGATGCTGTCCAGCGCGAAGATTGAAGAAGGGCGGTCGGTCGATCGAAGTTTTCAATCGCTACCATGTCAGGCTCCAGCACGTCTGGAGGCCGTCTTTGGGTTGCGAGGAAGCGCGTAGGTTTGAGGAAGCGTTTTGAGAGAGGTTTGAGAGACGTCCGTCGGAGCGGAGCGAAAGCTTTGGTGGTGTCTTGAGGTCAATTGAACCAGCTGCGGTCGGCAAGCATTCACAGTGACCAGACCAGGTGCACCGTTAGAATAGCTGTAGAGTCGCTCAATCCCGAGGATAGGGAAAGTCACAAGAGAGCAGAGCACACAGGAGAGCAAGGGGAAGACAGAATGGCAGGGGGCTTGACGTACCTGCGGTCGGCAAGCATTCACAGTGACCAGACCAGGTGCACCGTTAGAATAGCTGTAGAGTCGCTCAATCCCGAGGATAGGGAAAGTGCAACTCGTGCCCGACCGCAGGTGACACAACAAAGGGAAACAACAGTAGTCACAAGCTTATTGCCCCAGGGCAGCTGCCCAGGCATCGTGGGCACCGCGTCACCCGCGGTGTTTACTCATGTGACTGCCACGAGGAGGATCAAGCCCAGGGGGTCCAAATGTAGGTGTCAATGTGTGAGGTCGTCGCAGCTATGGAATACCAATAGGAAGACCCATAGCGACCGATGCTGAGTGTGTGCGAAAGCAGTGGGAGTGTTCAAATGCGTGGAAGCACGGATTTGACGCTAACACACCGTTAGAATAGCTGTAGAGTCGCTCAATCCCGAGGGTAGGGAAAGTCACAAGAGAGCAGAGCACACAGGAGAGCAAAGGGAAGACAGAATGGCAGGGGGCTTGACGTACCTGCGGTCGGCAAGCATTCACAGTGACCAGACCAGGTGCACCGTTAGAATAGCTGTAGAGTCGCTCAATCCCGAGGGTAGGGAAAGTGCAACTCGTGCCCGACCGCAGGTGTCACAACAAAGGGAAACAACAGTAGCCACAAGCTTATTGCCCCAGGGCAGCTGCCCAGGCATCGTGGGGACCGCGTCACACGCGGTGTTTACTCATGTGACTGCCACGAGGAGGATCAAGCCCAGGGGGTCCAAAAGTAGGTGTCAATGTGTGAGGTCGTCGTAGCTATGGAATACCAATAGGAAGACCCATAGCGACCGATGCTGAGTGTGTGCGAAAGCAGTGGGAGTGTTCAAATGCGTGGAAGCACGGATTTGACGCTAACACCCCCCCTCGCCAGCCGGAGCCCCGATCCGGCGAGGATGGTTCAAAGACAAACGGAAGAAATGGCGAAAGCACGCTGAGAACAAAAAGGGAAACAAGGATGAGAGAAAAAAAATGCAAGTTTCATGATTCATGCAAGCACGCAAAATGCGGTACACTCGACCGTGTGAAACTCAAGTACGAGGGCGGGCAGCTTCGAACTCCTTGATGTAAAAATCGTGAAGGCTGGCCCTAGGTTCCCAGGTCGCCTCCTCCTTTGAGTAACCCATCCACTTGACGAGATACTCGATACGAGGACGGCCCGCACGGCCCTTGGGCCGCACAGTGCGCTTGTCGAGCAAAGTCTCGACTAGATAGTACTCGCCATATGAGTCACGAGAAACTGGAGCAGGACGGAAGTCCTCTGCTGCATTTGCCGGAAGGTGGTAACGGCGTAGATGCTCGATGTTGATAACTGGATGGGCGCGGACGTCGTTCGGCAGCTCAAGTCGATATGCATTCGCGCTCACGCGCTCGAGTACCTTGAATGGCCCAATGCAACGGGCGCCCAATTTCGAGGAGTGTGTGGCACGATCTGTGGGTGACCGCACCGCCTTGATGGAGACCACCACCCAGTCGCCGGGCTTGAACTCCACCATGTTGACCTTCCGGTCATAACGTTCAGCCGCCTCTTCCTGGCCGAGGGCCGTCACATCTGCAACGTACTGCCAAATGCTTTGGAGGCGCCGAAGTTCTGAGTCTGCATCGTTGTCGCCAAAGGCTGCCGCCTTAGGCTGAACTAATAGGGATGACGGTGCCACTGGATGTCGCCCAGTCGCCGCAAACA
>NW_001865069.1:0-4156 GCF_000002865.3 Monosiga brevicollis MX1
CGAAAGCAGCGCCCTTTATGACCGGGCAGTTAGAAGGCTGGTGGTGAGCAACCAAGCGGTCTCTGCTGCAGCTGCAGGCCCAGCAGTAGGTGCACATCCATAGCAGAGCCGTGTTAAAGTCGTCTGACTGAATGGGCGCCGATGGTACCATCAACTGCGCTCGTTTGGCCTGCGTCTGGCCCTCGTGTGATACTGGCGCCCCATGTGCTTCACGACTTGGATGGCGCGCTGTGATGGTCGGTTGCATCATGGAGCAGACGGTGCACGCCGGCGCTCCTGCGGCCGCACAAATGTGGCCCTCACCATCCAACAGCCAACCAAGCTCAAAGGTCAGGCAGCGCTTCATGCTTGCAAATGGCCGCAGGTCTTCCGAAACCGCTGTGCCTCGTGGAATCCATAGCGTGGCCTCGCCACCCCGTCGGTCGCGGCCAGCCCGGCCAAAGGCCTGCGACAAGGTGTAGCCGTTGTAGCCGCTGCCAAACCAGATCACCTTCCGAACGTTGGGCATGTCCAAGCCCGCGCCCAAGCAGCTTGTGGCCACCAAGACCAGACTCTGCGTGCCGCTCCTCCACTGCTCAAGAGCCGCCCGTGTGTCTTCGGCTGACATGTCAGCATCCACGGACAGCGACTGCTCGTGACCCAACGTGCGTGCCAATTGAGTCGACAATGCCTCAACCTGCTTCTTCGTGTCACAAAAAATCAGCATGCGATCCACGCGGCCCTCTTGCTCCAACAGGCCGTAGTGGCGTTCCACAAACATCTCAAATGCCTTTGTTGTTCCTTGTTGCACCGCTAGCCGAAGATCGGTTCGCATGGTTGGCATACGAAAGGTCTGGTACAAAGCGTCCTCCGTGCAATCCAGCTGTTGGAGCAGAGCCCTCTCATCTTTGGGGCAAAGCGTGCCAGTCAGGCCCACACACTTGACAGATGGGTCTTGGCGAAGATGGTCCAGCCGGCTTGGGCAGCGAACAAGACTCCCTCGATAGCTGGTGTCCACGAGCATTGTGTGAACCTCGTCCATCACCAGCATGGCCAGACGCTCTGCTGCACGAGTGTTTGCACCCACCTCATCCCATGGCCAACCAAAAAGTCAACCGTCATGACAATCACTTGAACGTTGACTTGCATGTCACGGCCATCATTCTTAGCCCACTGCGATACAATGTCAGCCTGCTTGAAGCGGCGGCACAAGTCTCTGGCAAGCTCACGAAGCGGGACTACCCACACCACGACCCTGCGTGGCTGGAGGTGAGCGAGTGTACACAGCGTCTTGCCCATGCCAGTCGGGGCCACGGCCAACAGCCAGCCGTCCTGGGCCTCGTGCCGAGTCATAGCCTGTGCCAATCGATACTGATCCCAGTCGCGAAATGTTGTCTTCCACGCTTGCCGCACACATTGAGCTAGCCAAATCTGATCCTCATACTCTTGTTGTTGCGTTTGGTCATTGTGCTGGCTTGGCTCTTGCTGCAAGGCCGTCGACGCAGCCTCTTTCACGGCTCGCGGCACGGCAACTGGCATGGACGATTCGGCTGCCTCGGCTTCGTCTAAATCCAACCCGGCAATGATATCGTCAATGTCATCCTCAGCATCAAGGCAGGCTTCAACCTCGGGATCTGTTTGCGTGCCCACGGTCGCTTGCACCTGTGTGCTGACGTTTCTGACCCGAGACGACTGGATGACCACCTGTTTATGAACCACTTGTTGCACGCAGGTCTGCCCATCCACGGCCTCGGCTTGGATCTGATCCTCTACATCTACCAGCTTCATGAGCTTGTGCCATTCTTCAGACACAAACTGGTGGCCATACTGTGCTTCACTGAACACAAACTTGTGATCGAGCTGCGTGCGGCCATAGACGTTGCGTGCCGTTCTGCCTGCATGCTGGCTTTGAGAGTGTGCCACATTCAACGCCCCCAATGAAGGCTCGGGCGTATGATGCAACACCAGTGTACGCGGCCAAGCCACGCTCATATGACATGCACTGTCAGTGATGCTCGCTCCAAGAAACCGCTTGGCCACGGCCTGGATGGCTGCATAGACTTGGCCTGGACGGCGCTCTGCAGTCTGAGTTTTGGCTTTCCCGCTGCTGCCGACGCAGACTCACCCGCGCTTGAGGCCAGTCACGTCTAAATTCAACTTGGTGACGATGTGAAGGAGGCATGAGAGCGCTTTGAACCTTTGCAAGTTCGTGCCGGCACAGACATCGCACAAGTTGACTTGCAGACACCAAGGACCTTGACAACCAGACACGGATCTACTGCATTTAATTGCCACAATACCCAAGCTCAACTGGATACGATCGCTCGCAAAACAAGACCACCGCTCAACGCCCTCATCACCAGCTCGCGCAGCGCCGCATCCACCACTACCGAGACACTATTGCTATTATCCGTTGTCATGGTAAAAGAAGACGAAGCGGTTTCTCGCTCTTTTCCGTGCTTGTTGGACGGTTCTGCTTCAGACGGTTGGCAAGGCCCGCCCTGCCCATTGACTTTACTTTCTTTTTGCATAGCAATCGACAAGCCACTCTAAAGCGCCACAAATTTCAATTTGTAAAAAAGTATCAAGGTGCAGCTACAGAGGCGGACGTTAGGGCATCCACGCGGTCACCAAGCGTTTGTAGGTCTTGGTTATTGAACAATTGAGGATCCAAGTGCCAGCCGACGCTACAGAGAACATCAGCAGCGCACCGCCAGCGTTTGACCTGCTCCGCATGAATCAAGTTGCCGGAGAAGAAGACATTTCTGGCGCTGGCGGAGGAGTCGCGATAGATTGAAAGGTTTGATGGTGTCCTGAGGTCAATTGAACCAGCTGCGGTCGGGAAGCATTCACAGTGACCAGACCAGGTGCACCGTTAGAATAGCTGTCGAGTTGCTAATCCCGAGGATAGAGCAAGTGCAACTCGTGTCCGACCGCATGTGTCACAACAAGGAGAGAAAATTGATCTTGCCGGTCACCTGGACATGTGCGCGGCATTCCTAAACCATGACGACTGAATGACAACGTGCCTTTGAACCACTTGTCATACGCAGGTCTGTTCATGTATGGCTCCAGCTTCTTGAATCTCTTACATCAGCTGGATGAGCTTGCGCCACTCGTCGGACAGAAATTGGTGGCCATACTCTGATTCGCTTGACGCAACCTTGTGGTCGCGCTGCGTGCGGCCTTGGACGTCGCGTGCCGTCCGACCTGCACGCTGGCTTTGAAAGTGAGTTACATCCAGCGCCCCTAAAAGCTCGGGGGCATCATGCATCACCAGTGTGCGCAGCCAGGCCACACTCATGTGCCGCCATGCGCTGACAGTGATGCTGGTTCCAAGAAATCGCTTGGTCACGGCCTGGATGGTTCGGTAGACTAGGCCTGGTCGAAGCTGTTTTTCGAGCTGCATCGGCACAATATTGAATAGCAGCTCATACGTGCCCTCCAGTTCGACACGCTTGACCGCTCGCAGATCAGCGTGCTGGTCGTCAGCAGGGCTGGAAATGTTTGGCGCGACCGAATCTTCGACCTCCATCGCGCCGGCCTCGAGCTCATCTTGCTCCTCTTCCGTCAAAGAATTGGAATCTATTGCCGAGGACGCGATCAATTCGCCTCGCTCTTGCAAGTAATTAGCAAACAGCTCCTCCAATGGCTTGCACAATAGCAGGTAAGCCATCATAATTGCACTGGTCCGCTCGTCCATGTAGTGTATAGCATGCGACTCGGGGTTGCTGATCAATGTAGCTTCGCCTTGTTGCGCGACAAACGCCAAGCGGTTGCCGGAGAAGAAGACATTTCTGGGGCTGGCGGAGGAGTCACGATAAAAAAGGCTCGTGTATACCGTCGCATGCATGGGTGGGGCTATGCACGGGTGTATGGTGAGACTCTGCGCATGTAAAATTTGCTTGCAACAAACAACACCACTCAAACGATCAGACGTACCAGTTGACAGGTGTGTATAGGTCAATGCCAGGCGATTAAACTCTTGCAGGGAGCAGATCCACCGCCACACGCTGAACTTGCCGGGTGCATTAGGCATGGTAAACGCCTTGACCAGCTCTGGAGTTTCCAAGATGTGCTCCAGCAGCATTGCATAAAAGTCACGACCGCCAGCGTCCTTCAAATCCTGGCCTACCCAGGACTGTGGGGGCCCGGGCTGATCTGAGTCAAGCAGTGA
>NW_001865069.1:4681-13372 GCF_000002865.3 Monosiga brevicollis MX1
TAACACCGTATTTGCCCTCCTCCGAGGTGCATTTGCGAACATAGGTCAATCTACTACCAAGATAGTAGCAAATGCGGCCCTCCGTCAACCGCGTCTTGACAGCAGTATCATCCGTCAGCGCGCCAGGACCATTTGGATCGAGCTGGCGGCGGAAGAGCAGGAACAAGCGGCAGATCCACAACAGAGCTGCCAGCGTTGGCGTCCAGCTGCTTGGCTGCTTAAAGGTGTTGTTGGCTTGCACCGTCGTGCAAAGGATATAGATGGTGGGACAGTACTCCAAGTCCAAGTTGTTCATGTCCGTGCTTTCATCAAGGATGGCACACCACACGTGGGTCAATGCCTCGGATAGCGCAGTGTTATTTTGACCTTGGGCCACTTCCACGTCGTCCAAAGCTTTTGCCAGCTCGTCACTGATTCGACCAGGAAGCTGGCTGTCACGGCGCCGTGCTCGTAAGAGGTATTGCACGTAGCGCGTAGCCACAATTATGTAGCGATCGTAGCTCTGCTGCATGACCTTTTGATAAAAGCGGGTCGTAAGCACATTTCCCGATTTGGTGTATAGTCGTCCAAAAACTTCGCGAGCCGCTGTGTCGTGTAACGTGTTTTCGTGCGTCTTGTACAAGAGACCATGCATGCACGTGATTAGCGTCGGGTTGATCTCGCTAAATCCCAGCTCTCTGAATTGGTTGAGTGCCAATCGGTCAAGCAGTACCCCAAGGCCCAGGGTCTGATAGACCGGGTGGAGTCGTCGCAAGTTGACAACAAAGTGCTTTTTTCTCTGAGCCTCGAGCAAAGGCGAAAAGGCTTGCGCGTCCACATGAGGTCTTTTGGATGGCTTGTGTTGCTGGACCTCCACATAGCTTGAGCCCAGTCCTCCTTTCCTGAGCCGCTGCATCCAGACTTTTCGAGGCACCTCAGTGGTGGCTGGATCACCAGCATGGCATTGTTCATGTCGCACCAGGCTTTCTCGTGTTGAAAAGCAAAAGGTACAGCAAGGACACCTATAGCCCCGATGTACTGGGATGCATGGGTACGCAGGTCGGCAGCCGTTCATGTCGAGTTTGGGTACCTTTCGTGGCGTTGCTTCCTTGATGAGGTCCATGGCAAGCGATATGTCTGCATCTTCTACGTTCAGGCAGTGGCGCTTCAGGTGCTGGGCTGGGTGTTCGCTCAATGCGTACCCGCACTTGCCGCAAATCAGTATCCACTCGTACTCATCCAGAGCCAGACCAAGCGATTCCAGATACATTTTGGCGCGCGATGCATCAGCATTTTTGCCCAAGGAAACTTGATGATGAGGATATCGGCGTTTAGGCGCTCCAATGACCGACTTTGGAGCGTTGTTGATCTCCGAAGCAGGGCTGTGAATGAGCATGCCGCCCAGCTCGGCAGAAGTATTCTCTGCCATAGCCATGTGCTTTGCTCTGATGTGCCGTCTCACGCCCTCAGCCTTGGGGTAGCGCTTCTTGCAGCCGTAAATCGGACAGCAAAATTTGCCATCGAGTGCCGCTCGTTTTAAAAGAAAGTTTCTTTGACCGATGGTGATCCGCGACTCTTGTTGATGACGCTACAAGTTGGTTGCAAAGCGATGTGAGAGCGAGACAGAATGAAATCGAACGCCGAGCAGCACGCGAGGTTTACCTTGCGCTGATGATGCGCTTGCTGCTTCTGCGTCGTAAAAGTTTGAGCGCATGATCGACATGTGTGGGTCGATTGCGCTCCACCCTGAGTGCTTGATGAAGCATCCATGCCGTGCCAGATGCTGTTGCGTGTTTGTGTCGATTGGAACACAAGGTCTGCGAATGTCCAGGCTGGTTGACTAAATGCTCCACCTACGAACGAGCAGGTGAGGCCGAACATGGGAAGAAAACGGAGGTGAATGCTACGATCTGATTCTTGTATGCCGGCCGCCATCATTGTGGGGTGTTCACCAACCTGGCCAAGCAGAAAGCGTGCGAGACCAGGATCCTCGATGACTCGGGTACTGTTTGCACGCACCTATACTGATGGTTGCCCCACGCTGAACCACGCCGCCAACAGCAATGCCTCGACCTGGGACTGATCAAAAAAAAAAAAAATGTGACCACACACACACTCACACACACACACACACACACACACACACACAAAGCCAACAATATCTCGAGTCTTTTCTAAACGCCGTCACGTTTCCATACAACTCAGTTCTTCGATTTCCACAAGGTTTGCTACAGAAAGTCAAATCTTCAATTTCTCTGATTTGTTCTACATTATGTGTCATGATTTTAGCTTTATGACTTTAGTCTCAAGACCAAACGGTTCATTATCCTTTATATTGGATGCAATTACAAAGTACACTATCTCACGACTGATTCAGGCCTGCTGGCGCATCATTCAGTATTCCTGTCAATCGTGTCAGCCTGTAAGGATCCGTGCACTCTTTTGCATGTGGCGCAAGAGCATCAAGATGCCAGGTGTCAGGCGTTCAAACAGTACTTGGCAAGGCAGGTGAGGTCAATTTGCGCTCCGTCCTGGCAAGACGCAGCTCATTCCGCATGACAGAGAAAGCCCAGTGGCTATTGAAACACACTTGCATAATTGTCTTGGTCTGTAACACGCATCATGGTGGTCTCGGTCCTCATACTCCCACTATCATACTATCCAACCATTGAAAAAAAAGTCTGTCGCCTCTGTTATCATATCACAGCCCTCGCGGCTGCCCCGATCAAAATCTCAACGCTTTCAATCACAAACTCCACAAGGTGCCAATGGCCTGCCGGCAGATGCTTGTCTTCCGAGTACAGCCATGCGATAAATCTTTCGCGAAAATGTCGCGTCTGCAGCGTCCCGGGCTGAAGATTGTATCCCATCCGCTTGGCCAGTTGGCGCAGCCGCGGATGACAGTCGGCAAGGAGGACGATGGAGCTCAAGACTCGTCCAAGGCCTTTATCGAGTGCACAGCCCGGCAGATGCTTCAAGGTGTGGCCGCCAATCCTAGATGGCATGCCACATCTGATGCAACACTCTCGTGTCGCAGATTCAAAATCAATGTTGCACTCATCGGCACTGTGCCCTGCGAGATGGCACCGGGTGCACGTGTCGTCTGATTCGGGACAGGTATGTTGAGCTTTCCAGGCGGCTTGAGACTGGCGAATGGTACATGGCATGCAATAGGCATGCATCAACCTCAGCGCATCCAGAAACTTGTCCACCGCCGCCTTGTGGATCAGGCGCGAGCGCGTCGTCTTGGCTCGCTTGTTTGATCTCAGGCGTGGCATCGACGCCGCCTCACTTCTTCGCGATGATAAAGCAGCCGGGGGCAATGTAGCAGATGCCACTCGTTTGGCAGAAGGCCATGCAGGGTTTGCGCCAGATAGTCCAGACCCTTGGTTGCCCAGCAAAGAGCAAGGGTGCTGCGTGGGCTCGGCCTCTGCGGCAGGGTCTATATCAAGAGGGCCGTCACCGTCAGAGGAGCTCTCCATGGATGAGGCTTGGGAAGCTGTTCGTTCCGCCAGAGCGCGGGCACGCGTATGACGCAGCGCTGCCGAGGGCACGTTTGCCCTGGGCCGTGGTGGCAAGGCATAGGGAGCGGATGGGACGGGCAAACGCATCGGCAAGGCCGAAGGTACCGGTAGAGATGGCAGCGGTGCTCCAAGACGAGGCAATAAAGCCGTGGAAGTCTGCGTAGCCTCGTTTGAAGCTGCAGCTTCTGTTGCGGGCTGAGACACACTTTCACCCTCTGACGTGGTTTTGACCCGCAGACCTGGCACGGAAGAACATGGTGCATCATCTTCTTGCAGTTCTGTCAGGAAATCAAACTCAAGCTCAAAGTCAGATGCCGTCGGTGTTGCTGGCAGAGACATGATGGGTTCTGCGACCTCTTCGTCAAGTCGTCCAGCACGCGGCCATGGCAAACCATCAGCCATGGCCAAGCCTGCTTCAGAGGCCAACGTCACGCCTGATGCTGGAGCTTGACGAGTGTCACTGCTCTGCACTGGCTGCGCCCGAGCTTCTTCCTGTCGCTGTGCCTGAAGCTCGGAATCTGACACCGTGGGTGAATCTGACACAGACCTGAGCTCTTCGATATCTGCATCAAGTCGTTCAGCACTTGACCGTGGCGATGCATCAGCCATCACCGATTCCAGTGCAGTCTCGCCCGATTGAGCGACACGTTCACTGTGTGCGGCGATGCTTGGCTGCACTTCCTGTGCCATTTGCGTGCACACGTCACAGAGAGCCTGGCCGGTGGCAAGACATGTGGCAGCGCGGGAATCCAACATTTTGCCAAGCGTCCACCTTCGACACACACTGCCCTCGACAAAGGCCTCCATGCCTGGTGCTGGGGTGCACCTGACTGGCAGCCACAGCTCGGCAGCTCCGCCCTTTCCATCACGGCCAGCCCGACCAAATGCCTATGGCCGATTACATGCACACCATTAGCTCAATGAACAATTCATTTTTTTTTTTAAAAAATTGAGACAGTCCCATGAACGTTTGAGCAGCAACTCACTTGTACCAGGGTATACACGTCATGGCCACTGCCATACCACAGCACGTGGCGGACGGTAAACAGATCCATACCCATGCTCAGACAGCTGGTGGCCACGATGACGTCGCATTCGCTCCGTTGCCACTGCGCCAGATGGTCCTTCTGCGCCATCTCTTCCAAGTCTGCATAGTAGGGCAAGGCTGCATAGCCGCGTGCGTGCAGCTGATCACACAGCAGCTTGACCTCGCTCACCGTGTCGCAAAAGACCATCATGTGCACACGCTCCTCATTTTCCTGCCACGTCATCCGCTGCCTGTCTACAAGACCTTGCACGTGCGACAAGAAGGCCCGCTGGTCGCCATGATGCACACGCAGCTCCACATTGTGACGCATCGTTTCCAGGCGATACAGTTTGCCCCCTGCTTGCTGACCCAGCTGTCGAAACAGCCGCTCTTGGTCGCACATGCATAAAGTATCAGTCAAGGCCACGCGCTTGATGTTGGTCCATCCGCCAGAGGCCACGCAGGCCCCGACTTGAGCCATCATGTTCCGGTGGCTGGCATCAGAGATGAGCGTGTGCGCCTCGTCCAGAACAACGGTTCTAATGCCCTGGAAGCAAGCACGTGCGTGCAGGGCGTCAGAGCCCGCGCGAACAAACTTGTCAGTCGTGATGATAAGCACGTCCAGGCCAGTTGCTACCGGCGTTGAGGGGCCCAGCCACCTTTGCGCACTGTGGCCAGCCGCCTGCAGACGCCGCAGCAAATTGTCTGCCGAGGTCGCAAAAGGCACAATCCACAGCACCGTGCCGGCATGCGGGTGACAACCCAGTTCGGGCATGGTACAAAGCGTCTTGTCCATGTCTAACGGCGCGACAACAATCAGCCAGCCATCCTCGGCCCGATGCTGGTCAATGGCCGCTGCCAGGTCCAATTGTTCTTGGCTTTTAAAGCCGTGGCCCCACGAGATGCGTGCCTGCTGGGCCAGTTGGGTCATGTAGGCTACATCATGCTCGGCTCGTGGATCCATGATGATGCGCCCGTCTGCTTCAAGCTTTGATGACCCGCTCCAGCTTATGGGGTGGCGAACATCCAAAGCTTCCTTGGCGGCTGTGAGCTCGGCTACGCTGCGCTTGCGGTCAAGACCCAAAAAGGCATGCCAGCTTTGTGAGGCCAGCTGATGCATCAGACGTGATGACATTTTGGCTTGCAATTGGTTGCTCGCTGCAGTAGCAAAGAAGTCTTTGGCCATGTTGCCCAAGGGCTGTGCCTGGGTGCGCATCAGGCTACCCAAAGTGCTCGTGGGGTCGGCAAAGAGCCGGTTTGTCACAAATGTTGTCATCCAGAAGGTCGCAGCGTGTCGCCACTTTGCCACTCCCAGCGTAGGCTGATGCAGGTAGGTGGTCATTTGTCGACGAAAGGCAGCGTAGATGGAGGCTGGGCTAAGCATGGTCTCCAGAGGCGCAATGTTGAAGAGCAAGTGGCTGTTGTTATAGTGGCGTTGAGCGTCCTGTACCTCGCGTCGCAAGGTCATGCCATCGTCGTGGCTCATGTGGTCTTCATCCTGCTCGTCCTCCAATAGATCCTCCTCTTCCTGATCATCGTCATAGGTCCCACGGCCGCCTTTGTGAGGAATTTGAAGAGCGCCCCGCTTCTCCAGCCAGCTGGTTAGCATCTGCTCCAGAGGCTTGCACAAGAGCAAATACATGAAAATCAGCTTGCTGACTTCCTCGTCCATGTACCGAAAGGTGTGCTGCTCATCTAGAGAGAGCCCGTGGGTTTTACCCAGACGGGTCAATATGGAGAGCTGCCTTTCAGCAAAAAACACGGCCCGTTGCCGGCCCACGCCATTTTTGTAGGATAGCCCTTGATATACGGTTGCTTGAGGTGGCAGACCTAACAAAGCGATCAGGCCAATGCAAACAGGTAAGAATGATACAATTAGCATGTCAAACTTCTCAAACAGAGTCTTTGCTCGATCGCAAGCGTACCTCCAGCCATGTGGGTGTAGGTGAGCGCCAGCTGGTTGAACCTTCCCACAAATAGAAGCCATTCCCGCACGCGGTCTTCTCGAAAGGTCCGCTCTGCATCAGCTCCTTCTGGCCCGAGCTCTGGGCAGATAAACTCTTGCCGCAAGCTCGGAGTCTGGCCAATGTGATCCAATAGGGCCTGCTCAGCTGGGCTGCCATGGCCCACCCACCAATTCTTGACCCTGTTGGTCCGATCCTCCTTCGACCGTAGCCGGACATACTCGAGAGCATGTCGCTCTCGCAGATCCGATCCCAGCAAGAGGTGGGTGTCCAAGACCTCCTTCATATCGTTGCGCATCTGTGCCAGGGCGGTCCCAATCTCTTTCACGTTGAGTTCAGTACCTTGACAAACAATGGTGTGCAGCGCCTCGTCCGTCATGTCACCGTCCATTTGCACATCAATATCCACTCCAACCTGCCCATCGGCCGTGCTGGCAGAGCGAGCCGCCGTCATGCGCTGGCTCAGAAAATGCACCAGCCGTCCAGACTGTAGAAAAGGCCTGAGTTTACCCGCAGTGGCCCATCGCTGTGCCTTGCCAAACCGGAGCAAAAACAGCTTGAAAATGTAAATCAGGCCGGCCAGCGTTGTGGTCCAGCGCCGGATGTCCTGCAAGACACCGCTTCCCTTGGACACGGCCGTGCACAACAAAAACACGTTGACAAAGTGCACCTTGTCGTTATCAAAGAGATGTAGCTCTGCATTCACCAGCGCCAGCCACAGTGCCGCCAAGGGCTCGACAAGATCTGCCCCGCTCAGTCCCGAATTCAGCCCCTCTTGCACGGCCAAGGCAGCTGTAGTTATGGCCTCCCCACGGCTGGCAAGCACCTGGCTCAAAAAGCTGGATGGCTCGGGGGCTGGCATTGCGTCCAGTAGCAGTAAAAAATGCACCAAGCGCGCTCCATTGTTCAGGTATCTGCTCATCGTGCTAGGAGATACTTGGGGTAAAGATTGAGGCTCAACTTGAAACTCTTCATCTTCGAACAAGGACGCCACGGAAGCAGCCGCCAGACCGTGCTGAGACAATTGTTCGTGGGCCTCCCAGAAGAGCTCTTGCATGCCCGACAGAAGTGGTGCGGGTGGTGTGTCGTGGCCCAGCTTGAGAATTTGCTCTGGGGTCAGCTCGTTCAGGATCAGCGTCATGCCCACGCTATCGTAGAACGGGTGCATCTGGTGAACGCCGTGCGGGCAGCGCTTCTCCTCGGCCTCTGACGCCATGGTTTGGGTGCTTGAGATGAGCTGCTTGAACCGCTGCTGCTCCTCCAGCTCTTCCTCGTTTTCGCTGACGTCGGCTGCCGAGGCATCGTGGCTTTCTTCAACAATGACCTCGATACAGCGGGCCCCGACACCACGCAACGGCTTTTGCAGCTTGACGCGTCGAGGCGGCTGCTTGGCCCCTGGTTCATGTGGATGTTCTGCCATAACATGGTTTTTGAGACTGCCTTTTGTGGTGAAGCAAGCCTGACATAAAGGGCAACCCACGCCGTCCAGTATGGGGATGCCTTTAATCGGCTTAAGAGGCCCAGCTTCTGCCTCAAAGTCAAAAGGTGGCTCCTCGGGCTGCAGAGAGCGCAGGAGTGCCGTCGCTGCGTCGATATCTTCTTGTTTACACTTGACATGGTGCTTTTTGAGCAGATGATGAGGCACACTGCCGCTCAGCACGTGGCCACATTGCGTGCACACCAGCGCTTCGAAAGCAGGCGACAGAAGGCAGCCAATGTCTGTCATGAAGATACGAGCCCCGACAATGCCGTGCTGTTGATCAAACTTGACCATGCGCTTTTTTTTGCGCGTCCGAACAGGTTTGAGTCGGGAAGGCAGATGCGCATTGGTCACAGTCGGTATCGCTGCCGGCGCAAGCGGTGTCCCTTTTTCATGAAGCCTGAGATGAGATTTGAGGGTTACCGACAGTTCATGGCGATAGTGGCATCCTTCCACCGGGCATTGAAAGCTGCCATCAGCCTCTCGGTATCGAACCAGTGATTCGCCTTGGAACCTGATGTGCGTGCTCTTCTGGTGCACCTTCGGGTTCAAGGATGGCAAGGCGCGAGTCGAGGCTGATGAGGCGTGCGCAAGGATCTTGAAGAGCAGTCAAGGAAAGAGTGACGATCCCACTCACCCGAGCAACATGTAGGTCTCTTGCGGCACGACTATGGAATGCTTGATCGCAATGCGAGCACACCGTTGTCGTTGTCTGCC
>NW_001865069.1:13554-24602 GCF_000002865.3 Monosiga brevicollis MX1
GAGAGAGAGAGAGAGAGAGAGAGAGAGAGAGAGAGAGAGAGAGAGAAAGAGAGAGAGAGAGAGAGAGAGAGAGAGAGAGAGAGAGAGAGAGAGAGATGAATTGGTTTGGTCGGTGAGAGAGAGAGAGAGAGAGAGAGAGAGAGACATCAAGATAAAAATAAAAAGTAAAATACTACCATACGACTACCTACAAGCTTTGTGCATGCATGTACGGTTGTCGTGATCAACTGACAACACATGTGTCTGATGTGTCTATCCTCTCGCGCCTATCCTCAACACGAACGGGCCCCTATGCACAATGCGCTGGAAGGCAAGCACAAGAAGTTGCATGCATAGATTCACTCTATCAGCACAAGATGCCAAAGGCCAATGCAGCGCTGCAGAAACCGTGAATATTAGCAATCTGTATCTGGGTATGTGTGTGTGTGTGTGTGTCTGTGTGTGTCTGTGTCTGTGTGTGTCTGTGTCTGTGTCTGTGTCTGTGTCTGTAACTGTGTCTGTGTCTGTGTCTGTGTCTGTGTCTGTGTCTGGTGTCTGTGTCTGGAGTCTGGTATCTGTATCTGTGTCTGGTGTCTGTATCTGTGTCTGGTATCTGTGTCTGGAGTCTGGTGTCTGTATCTGTGTCTGGTGTCTGTATCTGTGTCTGGTGTCTGTGTCTGTGTCTGGTGTCTGTGTCTGGAGTCTGGTGTCTGTGTCTGGAGTCTGGAGTCTGTGTCTGGAGTCTGTGTCTGGTGTCTGTGTCTGGTGTCTGTGTTTGGTGTCTGATGCCTGTGTCTGGTGTCTGTGTCTGATATCGTTCCGAACTCTTCCTATGCATCTCGGTTTCTCTTCGCGAGGCATTCATCTCACTTTTTGGATACTCCACACGCTACTTTGCATCGTCAATGATAAAAGGACAGATTTGTCAGATATCCGATGAATTGAGGACAGTCCATGATGGTATCATGATGATGAGGGTGTGTGTAGCTTGGACGGTGGTGAGGCAGGTGCCTCACAGCCTGGTTAGGGTTGGCAGCGGCGCAGTTCTCCTGGGACCGATCGTGGCGTTTGACCAGCCACTCGTGCTGAGCTGGGTCTCTGGACAGGAATTGGTACACCTATTGTCATTTTCCCACTTCTTTCGAACCCAAAACATCCATCGATTCATCCGCTTCTGTCGCTTTCGAGTATTTGACGTGAAGCGTCACAACATGGCCTTGTACTATGATTACAGCGGGCGCACAGCCTTTGTGACTGGCGCGGCGTCGGGCATGGGTCTGGCCGCGGCGACCGGCTTTGCCCAAGCGGGAGCCAACTTGGTGATGGTGGATCGAAACGAGGAGGCATTGACTCGGGAGGCACAACAGCTCACGAATGCTGGTCATCGAGTGCTCCCCGTGGTCTGTGACGTGTCCAAGGAGGTCGAAGTGGAGCAGGCTGTGCAGCGGGCCGTGTTAGAGTTTGGCAGCTTGGACGCGGCGTTCAACAACGCGGGCATTCAAGCCAATGCGACAGATTTGGCAGACACTTCATTGGAAGACTATGATGTCATGTTATCGGTCAACTTGCGAGGCGTTTTTGCGTGCATGAAGTACCAGCTGGCCCAGATGCGCAAGCAGGGGTCGGGATCCATTGTCAACAACTCGTCCTTGGGCGGTTTTGTTGGTGTGCCCGGTCGCTCACCGTATCTGGCAGCCAAACATGGCATTCACGGCCTGACCAAGACGGCAGGTCTCGAATATGCAGCGCGTGGCATTCGCGTCAATGCCGTGGCACCGGGTATCATTGACACGCCCATGGTGGCGGGCATGATGCAGGCGGAAAAGGGCGTGATTGAGGAGCAGATGCGCGACGTGCCCATCAAGCGCTTGGGCACGCCAGAGGAGGTGGCGGCAGCCGTGCTCTGGTTGTGCAGTGATGCAGCAAGCTTCGTGGTGGGCCACGTGATTGCGGTCGACGGTGGATATGTTGCGAGATAAAGGCATCCTCGCTAGAGGAAGAGCGAACAATTGATATCGTAGTTGATAATCGTGAACCTGTTTCGCCATCAGGGATGTGCACACAGCGCCCGATGCGCCCCTTGTTTCAGCTGCTGGCTGCTTGGTGACACTGCCAGCAAGCTTCTAAGAGAGCGCGCACGCGCGATCGGTGCTTGCTCCCGAAAGAAAGAAAGGATCAAGCCTCACTTCAGCATCATGCCTCACGTCGCTCCAGCCCCTCCAGCACTCGGCATACTGATGGCTCCCAGCACTCGGCATACTGATGGCTCCCAGCACTCGGCATACAAGACTTCCTTCCTTAAGAAAAAGGCAAAAAATAGACTGGCCAACAGCACCATGTATTCCCATCTGGTCACCCACGATAGTACTAGCATGGCCCAACATGGCTTAACTGCGGCGATCGGACGAGAGCCGGTGTATTCCATGTGGTATGACCGTTGGCGGAAGATGCACGAGCTGAAACTGTATATAACCAGACGTCTGGTCAGCGTGCACCTTGAGGCAACCGTCATCATGTTCAGGCGACTCATGGGTCCTTGGTTGCGTCGATGAAAATTGTGCGCCATGAAGAAGGCTTCGAGCCCCAACCACACACTCGCCACCTTACGTAAAAACGATGGCAGAAACGGATATGCAATTATTCTACTTTTATCTACATTACCCAACACTGAAAATATTACTACAAAAACGTCTTGTTTATATTTTGCTTCATTTACTCTTTGAGTTCAAAGGCTCGGTGGCTGTTCATTATGGTGTCAAAGTTCCACCACTACGCGCCAAAAACCACGCGGCTTGCGTGTGATCCTGACATTTTGTCCCACGTACCCCCTTGACTCACATGAAGCCCAAGTTCGGCACTCGCTCGGGCCCCTCCAAGGGGTCGAACCGCCGGACCAGGCTGCGCGCTGCGCTGAAGGCGCCAATCAAAACCAAGGGCTGTCAAGGAGGGCCAGGAGCAAGGTGAAGGGGGCGCCTGGGTTGGTGCCAGGTTGGCAGTCGATCTGAGCATGCCGCCCTTCCGCAGTCCTGCGTACCACCATGCAAGCTATCACCAGTCTTCCATGCCAGTCTGGACGAAAAAGCACCAATCAAGTTGGCTGATGCATTCCTCCCGGATCTTCACCCAACCACAACGTGCGAGGGAATTTATGTCGGAAAAATTGAGAAAAACAACGTCAGCGTGGCGCGCAATACCAACGTGTAGGCCGGGCACACGCGAGATCCTTCTTCGCGACCAGCTTACCCCCATGAGCAAGCTGCACTTGGCCACACAACCCCCTTTGCGAGGACCACTTTTCCGCACGCTCCACTCTCGATGTTTGCCACAACATACATCCGCATGAAAGGCGTGTTTTTGGTCTTTTTTTTTGACAACTCACGCTGCTACCGCTACAAGCAGTCGCTGAGTTCAGCAGTCGGTTAGTACGGCAGTCGATATCTGGTAAAGCATGGCCCGCTGCGTATCATACCACGGCAGTCACGACTCGTGGCACGACAACCAACTCAATCAAATACATGTATCTCACTCCCCTGCCCACACACGACTGTCTCGACAAGTTCGAACTCCCATTTTCTCCTAGTTGTATTGTTGTCCTCCATCCGGACACGTGCCCACAGACCCCCTATCAACCCGATCACAAAACAACGCGCTGCCCCAACTCACCCCCACGCAGCCCGTCCTGAATTCGGACGTGGTGGCTGGAAGATTCCGCCACAATCCAACTCGCACCACACACTCACAACGCCACCTGCCTCTCTCTCTCTCTCTTTCTCTCTCTCTCTTTCTCTCTCTCTCTCTGCTCGCATTTTTCTTCTGCGTCGTGTCGTCGCCTTTTCCTCTCTCTCTTTCTCACTCTCTCTTTCTCTCTCTGCGCGCTTTCTGGTCTCTGCCCTTCCTCCTCCTCCTCCTCCTCCTCCTCTCTCTCTCTCTCTTTTTCCGTGTGGCTGGCACCTTGGGCGGGAGTCAACAGTGGCATGAGCCATTCACCGATTTTGGCCTTTCATCACAACATGGCTGGCTATGGACTGCATCACCCTGGGTTTTGGTTTGATGGCACCTTTACTTCGGCCATCCCCGATCTCACCGCCTTGGCTGGACGCATCGAAGCGGCCGTGGACATTGGCGCCAACCTGCTGCGCAAGTCAGAGGACGACAAGCGCCGGGCCATGAAGATGCTCCTTCTTGTCCACCTCACACCTTGCCTTTCCGAAGACATGCAGACCCGTTTGGCGGAGCACATTGCCTCTGGCGAACGCCTGGACCCCCAGTCCGTGGCTGAAGCCCTCGCCGGCTTTGAAAGCAAGAGCATCAGCAGCCGCTGGACAGACATGCATGGCCAGATGCCCGAGCAAATTCACAACGCCACCCAGCTGACAGATGCCATCCGCGCCATTCGTGGTCAATTCACCGAGGAACGCCTGTGCGACTTTAGCGTCCTGACCATCCTGGACACCACCATGCGCTTCAAGCCATCCTTCTTCTCCCGCACCCTGCAGAACCACAGTGCCTACCCAACCAACACGGTCGACGAACTCTTGCAGCTGGCCAAGCTCATCACCCCTATTCCCTCCCTGCCCGAAAGGACTCGTCCTCGCAGTCCCAGCCTTCGCCGAAGCCCCAGCCCCCTCAGTGGCAGCCCCTTGCGCCGCGCCCTGTCTCCCAACCCACCAATCATGAGCTCCTCGCCCACGCAAAAGCTCACACCCATTCGCTTGGGCTTTCATGCCGCGTAAACCCCTTTCTTCATTCTGGTCCCCTCTTGCTTTTTTTGTTTTTACTTTCTTTTCCTTTTTTCTCGTCCCTGCCATTCCTACATCCTTCGTTCGTGGTCTTCACGATCCTCGTCGCCATTTTAGCGCCTGTGCGCACGTCCCGCAAGCTTTGGTCGATCCTTTGATCCCCTTGCCTGTCGCTGTCTGTTTCTTGTGCCTTTTTTACGTTTGGGCTTTTTCTTTCTTTCCCCCTTTTTTTTTTTTTTTTAACGGGACTGCTCATTCTCCTTCTTGACTTCTCCTTGACTTCACCTTCTTGAACGACTCGCGTAAATGAAAACACACACCCCAATCCGCTCCCTCCCTTCCCAATTGCTCGCGAACCGGCCTTTGCTCCTTGGTGTGTTTGACAAATTGATCATTGAAATATATTGTCGATCCCGATCCACAGGCTGGCCACTTGATCACAGATGCATATTATTCCACACGCCGAAGACAAGGATTGATCAAATCTGTGACAGCCATCAGCGCCTCATACACCGTCAATCGGTAAAGCAACCATACTCTATAAACTGGATTCCGCCGGCTCATCAAAGGCCCATGCGGGATTGGCCACGTGCGCCTTTGTACCATGCAGATGCGACTCGACAGCCTGCAGGACGGCGGCCGAGTTTGGTCGCCGACGAGGCTCGGCCTCCCACATACTTGTCAGCAAACTAGACAGGCACCCGAGGCGAATGAGCCGACACAGCCAACAATACCCCGCGGCATCTTCAGTCCGATCCCACCACCAGCTCACCTCTGCAATAGAGGCGGCAGGTTGCTTAGTTTCAAACGACTGCCACTCTGCAACTTTTCCAAAATCATTTGCAAACCAATGGCACCGTAGGGGGTCTGCCCTTGGTTGAACACCTGTTACTCCGCCACCAGAGCATCGTCGATTAGTTTGAATGAGCCGCTCCTACTTCAACCACACACCCAAGGCCTCACCTCCCACATGGTCACCCCAAGGGCCCACACGTCCGAGGCAAAGCCGAAATGCCCTTTCGATAACGATTCTGGTGCCATCCACCTGCTCGAGTCACACCCAGCAGTGAGAGGCGTTTGTTCCACTGCCTGCGCAAAAGCGACAAGGTCCACGCACCGAAAAGGAGTGTTGTCTAAACTGCTGGCTTGATAATAGTCGTGCGTGTCGGAGAGATAGCGACTCACTACCAGCAATCAATCAACAATATATACATCCGGATATGAGAAGCCATGTTGCGAGCCATCTTGGAGAAAAACGGGTTCACTTGATGACGTGAAACCCCAGAGGTGGCGCCCAGTTCAACTCAAACGCACAGCCAAAGTCGGCAAGCTTGGCTTGAGGGACCTCAGAATGTGAAGAGGAAAACAACAGCACATTGCGGCTCGCCATGTCCCGATGCAACAAGCCACAGGTGTGCACGTGACAGAGCCCGCTTGTAAACTGTGCAATCATTTCCAGCTATTGGAAAAAGTTATGCCCGTCGTCAATGAGCATCCATATCAACAGTCACGCTTGAACGAGGGTACCAAAAGTCAAACCTTTGCATCTTCGCTCAGGTTTGCCCCATCCTGGCCCCGTAAAAATTGCCGAAGATCGCCCCGGTCAGCATACTCCAAAACCAGAGCTATCGGCATGCTGCCAAGTTACAGACAGAAATCATTGCCAGGTGAGAACTACCTCGAGCGCTACGCGATGACCCTTGTGCAGTGATACCTGTCGTGCACCACCGCCAAAAGCGAAACAATGCCAGGGTGATGGCTTGCCCGGTGCATTAAGGCAACTTCTTGCACCACGGCACGATAGTCCTCCACCTGATTGATGTAAAGGCACGCAAGAAGTCATGTGAGCATGAAGCGCATGGAATTCATCCGCTTCCAACCCATTTCACACGCAAATAGATATACCTGCACGTCAGAAAACTGTTTGATGGCCACAACGGCAGTAGCACCAAACAATTCGCGATGCTTAGAGAGTGTTGCCTACCAAGCCGTCACAGAGAATGACACGACGCATCAACAATAGCACCCCTCCCCTAGAAAAAAAAAAAAAAAAAACGCATCACCCCAGCGCACGTCACTTTGCAAAAGCACCCAACGAACCGTGCGGACGCGCCCAAAATTACCGCGCCCAATCTCGGGCCCGAGCCGCAGCCAAGAACTGCGAGAACACCAGGCAGCAGCAATGAGGACATAGGCAATACAGCAGAAAAGAAAACCATAAAGGGCGACACCTTACAGTGATACAAGGGCTGGTAGCTCCTGCGGTGCTGGAAGCTGAGCACCCTGGGCAAACGCTTCTCGACGCAACGTAGCATCCAGCTCGGAGAGGCACAATTCTAGCTGCCCTGCTGCTGACATGGGGACTGTACCATCGCCTTCATCGCTAAACAATTTGCCGCGGAACGCTTGTGACCGGCTGCTACTGCTGTTGGCCCGGCGGCTCCACCACCACCACCATAACACCGCGACCACAATGGCTGCGATCAGAGCTACCACAACTGCAATGATCACCTCACTTTGTCCGCTGCCAGAGGAAGCGTCCACGCGGGCCGCATCGCGCGTGGTGCTTCTCAGAGAGGCCGTTGTGGACAAGGCGGTTGTCAATTCCACAGCGCGTGTTGTGGTGGAAGCTGGCACGGTGGCTCGCTGTGATGGAACTTCGGGAAGCTCGGTTCTGGTTGGAGCAAGGTAGAATTCAGTTTGATTTAGGAGCGGCGCGAGCGTGCGTGTCATGTCCGTCGCAACTGGCGCAGTGGCAGCTACAAAACGAGGAACGTCGAGGCGTAACACCTCGTGGGCCAAGATAAGTAATGCGTCGTCGTCAAACTGAGCCAGTCCAGCCACAGCGGGTGCGTCAGGTGGTCCGCGATAGATGAGAACGAAAACACGGGTGGCCAAGTTGACAAGCAGTACATGTACACGCGCTTCTGGGCCCACGCAGCTGACCAAGACCGTAGTGTTGCTTCTGGACCAGGCCATTACGTCCAGGGGCTCTTGACACTGGCCCACTAGAATAGCTGTGCGCAAACGGACACCCAGAGTTGAAGTATAGGTCCAGTGGGCCAAAGCCAGCGTGTTCTGCAGACGCATCGTCAGCACAAATCCGTTGCCCATTGCCTCGTGCACGGCCAAAAAGGCAGCGTCATCAGACGTTTGCAGTTGCAGCTGGGCACGTAGCAATCCAAACTCATCGCTGCTTGCTGCGGCCTCGAATACCAGGACGGAATCATTCGTGCCAAGAAACAAAATGGGTGGCTGCGGGGTGCTGCAAGCATGAACCATGGAGGGGAGACGAAGACAGGCGCTCGCACTGTGTATGACAGCAGAACCGGCCTCGACAAGTAAGCTGCTGCATACCACCGTGTCATTGTTATGGAGCGCATTGCTCCTCGTGTAGACCAGCCGTTCCCCGTGCATGACCATGGCAGTAGAAGTTGAGACATTGGGCAGGGCCACAACGGAAGATAGATTCAGCCGCAAGCCGTAGTACACCAGCAAATTCACCTGGCCGGCCTCGGAGAGGTAGGGCAGAAGTACGCCAGACTCGGTCGTCAAGAGTGGCTGTGACGGTGACGTAGGCACATTAAGCGCGGGCTCGGTGCACACGATGTGACTGTACGTAAGAACGGACCAACGTCCGTCCGTTAGTAGGTACGTTTGTATCTGACGCGTGCCAAGGTCGTCAATCAGGCCAAGAAACAAAAGATGGGTCTCAACGCGCAGCCCCCAAAAGCTGGCGTTGGCTCGCTCCGGCACAAGATATGGCTCGGTTTGATAGCCTGGCAGATGGTACCTATAAGCGCCAACACGAGCCAGCCACCGTGATGAGGAAAGAATAGAAGACAGGAGGAAGGGAAGGAGAAAACGAGAAGCGCAGCGCATCACAAAAGAGGTTAGCATGATCAGCTGGGACGTCTGCCTTGGCCCTGAAAGCAACGTACAAGGGATTGGCATACCAGCCGGCAAAGCTGGTCTCGTAGGTGGAGATTGTGACATCGATGTCACCATCATTGTCCAAGTCTCCAAGCGCCAGACCCTGAGGGCTACTGATCGAGCCGTTGAGCTTAACTGCTGGCATAAACTCGCCACCGCCAGAGTTGGCATACCAAGCCACGGAGTCGTCCAGATCGTTCGTGGACACAAAGTCTAGCGAGCCGTCGCGATTCAAATCCGCGGTGGCCACCAGACTGGGTCCAGCCACGGGGTTGGCTAAAATGCGTAGCCTGGAAAAAGAAAAGGCGCCCTTGTTTCGAAACCAGATGATGCGTCCGGCTGCTGTTTCAGCACAGATGATGTCACGCAAGCCATCGCCATCGACATCCGCCAAAACAACACCGGTTGGGCTTTGCAAGACCGAGGAGATGACGTAGGGGGAGTCAAAATTACCGGCGCCGCGATTTGGGAAGAGGAGCACTGCACCAGTATAGCTGGTGCTGACAACATCCACCCAACCGTCTTTGTTAAGATCTCCAAGGCTGAGCGCAAGCGTGCCCTCAAGACCGCCATTACCTTGAGACGCAATGATGCGTGCAGACTCAAAGCCACCAGCGCCTGTGTTGCGATACCAAGCCACGACATGATCGCCGACGCTGCTGCAGAGGACGTCCGGCCAGCCATCGTTGTCAAGATCACCAGCCGTGACGAAGAAGGCGCCCATGGCAGTGTCAGTAATGAGCGCGGTTACGAAGCTGGCCCCGTACCCAGTGTTGCGAAACCAACGCACGGTATCATCGGTGCCGCTGGCGCACAGGACATCCACATGGCCGTCGAGGTCGAGGTCGGCAGCGTGGACGGAGAGCGGGTTGAGGGTCAGAGTCGAAATAATGTCCAGGGTGGCAAAGCGGCCGGCACCCAGGTTTGGGAACCATGCCAGAAAGTCGTTGGTGCTGCTGGCGGTGATGACATCGAGAAGTCCATCGCCGTTCAAATCGCCCGCCGCCATGGTGTACGAGCCGACCGCCGAGATGCCAAGCATGCGCACGGCAAAGCTTGCACCCGAATCTTCATTGCGAAACCACAAAGCTTCATCTTCACCCTTGGTACAAAGCACATCGGCTTGACCATCACCGTCGAGGTCACCCGTCGTGACCATGCGGAGTGTGTTGAGGGAGCCCTGAATCAAGCGCCGAGGCCCAAAGGCGCCGTTGCCGAGGTTGGGCAGCCACAGCAAGTGCTTGGCATCACGATCCCCTACGACAATGTCAAGCCAGCCATTGCCGTCTAGATCTGCAGCAGCTAGGTAGCGGGGGCTATCGAAGCCTGTAACAATGACGCGCTCGGTCGAGAAAGAGCCGTTGCCGTCGTTGACACACCAGGATACTGCGCCATTTGCCGTGGGTTGACTCTTGACGACATCGAGATCACCGTCACCATCCACATCAATGACGACGAGTGCGGGACTACTGATTTTGTCGGTGTTGATCTGGATACTTTCAGACGCAAAAGTGGCGTTGCCCAAGTTGCGAAACCACTCGATGACGTTATCCCCAGGGCTCGAAGCCACCACGTCCAGGAGCCCGTCATTGTCCATGTCGTAAGCTCCGATAGAACGTACTTGAGTGCGCGTAGACAAGAGGCGCGGGGCGTCAAACTGCGCTTGTCCATGGCCACGGCACCAGGTATAAGTACCTTCGTTGAGGCTTGCCGCCAGGAGATCCATGTACCCATCCCCGTCCAGGTCGGCGACATTCACGTCCGTCAAGTACGAGCCAGCCACGAGGATGAGCGCAGCGTCAGCAAAGTTACCTCCACCCAAACCGCGCAGCCAATAAACATGACTGTCCTTTTTGCAGCCAACGATGATATCCACGTGCCCGTCGCCATCGAGGTCGGTGGCGCGCACCACACTGGGCTCGTTCCCGACATGCGCGAGCGCGACCGAGGTGCTAAAGACACCGCGCCCCTCATTGCGATACCAGGCTGTCAGGTTGTTGCTCGGGCCCACAGCGACGACGTCCAAGTCGCCATCGTCATCGAGATCAGCTGCCAGCACGCAGTTGCTGCGCTCCGCGACGAGGGCAAGGTTAACCTCGTTCCAGGCACCGCCGTCCCGCACGGCCATCAAGTCGGGACCAGCAAAAGCAACTGTCGAGCTATTGCTGGCCAAGGTCGTGGCTACCCAAGCGCAAGCCACAAGGCAACACAGAATCATAGGCAAGTGCGTCGAGCCAAGGCCCCGCCTCCGTGCCCCCTCGTACCAGCGCATTTCTACGTGCCGGCCTCGGCCCGAGCGCCCTACCCCCCGGACCACAAGGCTTTCAAAATCAAGCCACCATTATCCCCCTCAACCCCACCTCTGCACCATACACACACAGCCACAACCCCCACCCC
>NW_001865069.1:24652-39969 GCF_000002865.3 Monosiga brevicollis MX1
GTTTTGACAGGCGCATGCCACGGCGTAGTTGCTCTTTGCGACCTGGTTTACTCCTTGCCGTGACTATGAGGTGAGCAACACCCCCCCAACGCCATGGTAAGAGCGCCGCCTCTGGTTTTGGTTTTCTCATCTGCGCCATTTGAATCTGCCCGATTTGATTTTAAAGAGATATTTTACAATTTGCGTTTCTCTGGATGTCTATCACTTTTTACACTACAACACATTCACGTTCTTGCATCGTGAGCTTTTCGCATGCCTTGGTTACACAAATGTCAGACAAACGCTTGAGACGCAGCACCGCCAACTGTCGTCCCTCTGATGGTACACGAGTTTCCCCTTGCCTTTCAAGCCCCCAAGACACCCCAGCAGTACACACCTCTGAAAGTCGTGTGGCAACCACTTGCCGACAAAACCCGCGCGCGGATCTGATTCATCTCGACCGTCTGACCGTCTGACCGTCTGACCGTCTGACCGATCGTTGATCGTTTCGATAAGACCGACCGAGCAGATTCGAGTACGCCTTGTATCGTTGAGGCGCATCCTTTTTTCACACACGTACACACACGTACACACACGCACAGCACACATACAGACGGGACACCCGGTGCTTGTTGTAGCCGGCATCGTTGTGAGCTGCCGTCTCCTTTGAGACGCCTCTTGGCTGCCTGGGTGTGGTGTGATTTGCTCAGCTACAAAGACGCTCGTTTGCACCCCCAAACCTTGCAATGGCTGCTGCGGTCCGTTTTCGCCTTTCCTTGCTGTCACCGTGTGGCTGCCTCGCCAATCGACCTCGTTCGCCGTGCCTTATGCTCCTCTATCTGAACTCGATCTGACTCGCGTCGCGTAGACACGGCGGCCCCTTGTGCTGACCCAAGCCGAATGGGACCGAATCCGTGCCGATAGTCGGCCAGTTGCGCCTTCAAAGTATGTCGTTGCTCAATATCTCTTGGCTTGTTGCTGTGGCCCACTAGGCTTTTGCGTCGTTGTCTGCACATGACCCTCGCGCGCTGCTCATTCCTTTCCGCAGGACGCGCCAAGAGCAACGGCAGGCGCTGCATGAAAAGTCAAAGGCCATGGTCTCGGGCTGGAGCAACACCATCGCAGGCCAGCGCCAGGCCAAATTGGAGGCCCGGGCTCGCCGCGAAGCCGAAGCCGAGGCCCGCCGCTTGGAAATCGATCTCGAAGAGGAACGCATTCGGGAAGAAGAGCGCCTCCAAGCCCTCGAGCGCGCCCGCCATTTGCAAGAGGAACAAACGGATAAAATGCGCCTCTTTCGCAGTGGCATTCTGACGGCTGAAATCATCAAGGAGCGCGAACGGCAGCAGGGCCGCCAACAGCGTAAGCAGGCACTTATTAAGGAACACGAAATGTCTCTTCACCAAGCCCAAGTCGAGGCTGCCCACCAAGCCGAGCTCGAGGAGGTGCGTATATCGATACCACGTTTCAGCGTCATGCGCTTTCGCGTACCTCCCGATCCCACCTTTTTCCTCCTCTCCTGTTTGTCGTTTCAACACCGCTGCACCTGCTCCTCGCTGACTCTTGTCATCGCATGGATTGTTCGTGCACAGGAGGAACGCCAGCGCCTTGCCCGTGAAGCCGCGCTAACTCTGGCTGCCGAGCAGCTCAAGCAAGCTCACACCAAGGTCTGGTCCTTTGAACAGCCTGCCATCTCATTGTTTCGACATCTGGCATCCCTTCCCCACACCGTGACCGCATTCCAAACATCCCCCTCAATCCGACGATTATTTTCACTAGGAAACCATGCGAAGCTCTAATCGTCGCCATGACCTTGAGGAGGCTCAAGAGATTGAAAGTGATCTGGTATGGCAGGTCACCTCGCCCTGCTTTAGCCAGTCTGCCGTTGTGTTTGCACCCCCACGTCTCACATGCCCACCAACGTACCCGCCACGCACCACACTCCACGTACCTGCACATGTATGTAGACAGCGTACCGAACCGAAGAGGAACAACGGCGGCGAAAGCGCATCGAAGCTCAGAAAGTGGCCAAACAAGAGTTGGATCGCCAGATGGCGGAGCGCCGCAGCATTGAGGAAGCTCGCCGCCGTGAGGATGCCGAAACAGAGGAGCGGTGCCGTGCCGCTGCCGAGGAACGGGCGGCACAAGCCGCTGACTGGTGCGACTGCATCGCCCATCGCCCTCAAATCGTCCCCTCCGCTAGTAGCAAGCGAGCCCCCCTTTGAGTTGTTATGCTCCTGGTCAATGGCTCATGGGCTGGATTTGCCTCTGCCTTCTTGGTCTTGTCTCAGGCACCACCGTCAAATGCAGAATATCAAGGCCAAGACCCAACGACAAACCGTTGCCAGCAACATCCTCAGCTCCACCGTTGTGCGCCGCGAAGTACGTTTCTCACGCCTATGCCAGCCCTGAATGTAGATCATCCGTACTCACGACAACGTGGTCTGTGCTGTTCAGATGGAAGATGAGGCGCGCCGCCAAGCGGCCATCGAACAGGCTGATCGTAAGGCCGCAGAGCAAGCCCAGAAAAAGGAAGCCAAGCGCCGCGAAATGCTTGATAGCATCTTCCAGCATCGGCAAACTGAAGTGGAGCGCCGCGCTGAAGAGCGTCGCCGCCAGCTGCAACAGGACCGCGAGGTATGCTGCAACAGTTGGCTCAAACCCCTTGCCTCAAGCGCTCCTCGAGCACCCCGACCTCATTCGACCCGTGCCCTGATCAGATGGCTTTGCAAATGCGCGATGAAGCACTGAGTGCGGAAGAGCAAGCTCGTCAGAAAGCTGCACAGGTCTGTTGTGAGGCATGAAAATGGCGAATGATTCACCACTCGATGGTGGTAGCTTTTATGTTGTTGGCTCATTCCTTCTTACGCACTAACACCCAGCAACGCGAGGAGCAACGGAGGTTACAGGAAGAACAGCAAGTGATGGTCAAGCTTCAGCACGAGCAGCGCCGTCGGGAGCGAGAGTCGGACATCCAGTTTGGACAGGTTTGTCCGTATCCTGCCACGAGTGGTGTGGCCAAGGGACAGCAATCGCCAGCGCCACTGTTTGAAGGGCTTGCAGGCTGTGCTTGTTGATTACGGCTGCTGCATGTTGCCCATCCTTTCGACACGCTCACCTTGTTTGCCAACATGATCTAGAACCACCTGCAACGACTGCAGGCCGAGGACGACGCCTTTTTGGAGCGAGCCCAGGCTGAGCTTGCGCAATTGCAAAATGCTTTCCCCAATGCAGTGCCTATGCAGCGCGCTATCGCCCAGGCCACCAAGGAGCGGGTGAAGCCCCAAGTGCCCGATGAAGAGGAGCAGTGGCAACGAGCACCGGGCAACCCCTACCCCGGCCGCACGTCCCGCCGCCTTGGTTTTGGCTACGGCTGAACGCCCCCATTGCCACACAAGTTGTCTCTCTCTTGGCCATGAGTGCATGCCATCCACCATCTTGTGCCCTCGTCAATTGCGCTATCGCCTGTTCATCTGTGTTTGCCAAGCCTACGGGTGCTTCCCGCCGATGCTAATTTACCCCCTTGTCTTTGAAAGAGTCTGTTCATTTTGTGGATGTAAAATGGGAAATCGTTCTGTCAAGAACGAGGCGCGGGACGTAGCACTTATACACATGTCAATTTAACTCTGTTTTTTCGACACCTTTACAACGTCCTTGTGCATGGCACGATCGAACTGCCTGTGCGCTTTGAGGCGGCCTGCTGATGAAGTTGGACATTCCGGAAACCGTGATAATGTGCTCGACCAATCACTACTCCCAGCCGTATGTCGCCAGGTCGTCATCCACATCCACATCCACGTCGGAAGAACGTCGTTCTAGAGTCAAGACGTGACGACCTGCAGCAGCCGCGGTCCCAGGCACAGCTTTGGTTCGAGTGGGCAGGATATCTGGACTTGCCTCATCAAAGCCAGATATGTCGTCAACCGTCGACTCATCGCCCAGAGCAGCAAAACTTGCCAACGCCGCCTCGTCCACTTCGTACCCTTGAAAGCCAAATAAGCGGCGAGCACCTTCTTCGGGTGCCGAGGTTGCAGCAGACTCTTGAAAGGCAGTCGATGAAAACGCGTCATCAGCTTCCAGCGTGTCAACGTCTCCGGGTGGCTCGGGGGGCTCGTCGGCAGGTGGATGTTCGAGCAACAGGCTGGGTGATACAATCGGGCGTCGTAAGCCCAGATGCCCAGTCACTGGATCAGGATGACCATCGCTTTCCACGTTACTATCATCGCTTTCCACGTCACTATCATCACTGCTTCCCGTGTCACTGAGATCGCTAAAGCCCCCAAACACCTCCTGCGAGGCCTCAGTAGGCGTAGCAGAGTGGGGCGGCGCCAACGTAGCATTTGAACACTCGGGGGTAGGCGCAGGTGTAAGTGGCGGTGATGATATGAGGTCGGGTCGCCAAACATCGCGCAGACCTCGTCCAAGAGGCGAACTTGGCATAGGTGATGCGTCATCCAGGCTTGAGTCTGGTGCGGTGACTCGGTCGAATAGCGCTTCTTCGTCCGGAGTCAGCAGCATGAGGGCCCGCTCAGCATCTTGTGCGTCCAGTAACGGCATCAAGGGTGACTCGTGACCAGGCATGGGGAGCGGATCGTCTGGGGGGCTGCTGGAAAGCGATAGCACGGGCAAGTTATCGGCGAAAGGCTGTGGAGAAAACCGTCGATGCAAAGCGGGAGAGGCCGTGGAAGATGCTTGCGGACTCTGAAAAAAGAGATTATCCACTGAAGGGGAGCGCAAGTGCGATTGTGGTGGTGCCTCTAAACCTTTAACAAACTGCAACGGCAAACAAAAATAGGGGGGGGGGGGAGATATAACCGACAAGGAGTGAGATCTTTTTGCCATATCGTCGACCCTTGTTTTTGTTTTTCTTTCTTTGTTTGACTGGGTCGAAGAGGGAATCATCTCGGATGGCCTCCGAGCTACCCAGTATATGTGTTTGCTCGTGCAGGCAAACAAGTCAAGAAACCCAAAAGCACAAAAAGCATCGGTCGTATCAGAGGTTTTCTCACCGTCACACGCTTTTTGACAGGAGTGCGCCTTCCAGTACTTCCCGGTCCAAGCAGAATGGATCGGGGTGAGGGCATTTGGGACAGATCATCCAGGGACATGGATATGTGGCGTCGGCTGGCTGCACGACCTACACCATCACAAATGACCACGAGAATCAAGAATGAGACCTTTGCGCAAGTTGAGTGTGTGTGTTGCACGTCGCTTCAAGTGACGTATTTCGAGAGAGGGGCACGTGCTGATGGTCGTAGCAACGTACGCGGGCTGGCGTGTGCTGCCAGGGGTGGGGGAGTGGAAGGGGGGCTGATGCGATCACCGAGGGCTTGGAAGACGGCAACCCGGAGAAGATCAGTCACAGTGTTGAGGGAAGCACTGGCCACGCCTGTGCCATTGACTGCCAGAATGCGGTCAAATACGGTGAGCCCAGCACGCTCGGCCGGGGAGGAGCTGTGCAAAAACAAAGGTAACCATGGGGAGGGGGGACGGCAGACCATGTGAGAAGACACAGCACAAGACTTGCGAACAAGCATGGGTGGCGACCAGCTACCAAAGGCAACGCACGGGGTGATGCTTTTCACGCAGACGGGGGCAGCCCCCGCTAGAGCAACGCCAAGCGGAATTGAAGGGCCAGGCACGTGGAGGACGAGGCTTTTGGTGCGAAAGTCGGCCGACTCGACTTGCAGAAAGATGGCGGTGGCACGACGCTTTTGAGTGGGTGAGGCTGACAAGGAGCGATGGCGAGGCACAATGGGACTAGCGCTGTGACTGTACAGGGGAGATGTTGGTGCGCTCGCCTCTTCGCGCGTCAGAGAGGCGCTGCGCTGGCGACTACCGGCCATGGTACGCTCAAAGAGGGATAGGGAGCGTCCACGCGAAGTCGGCGCCTGATTTGTCGGGGTTGTGATGATGGGTGATGAATTGGCACGCATGAGACCAACCGAGGAGCCCAAGGGTGGACGGATGGGCGATCCTGGCAGAGGCGATCCCCGGATGGGTGACCCTGGTAAGGGTGAGCCGTGCTGCGGCGAGCCGTGCTGGGGTGAGCCATTCTGGGGCGAGCCATGTTGCGGGACAAAGCTAGGATGATGATCAAAGGGGACACCGGCCCCCGTCTCAAGACTACCACGCCGCACGCGCGACCGGCCGGCGTGACCGCCAATGGCAGCATGTTGCACCAACGGCGATCCGGGCGGTGGGGTTGCACTCGAGGCCGTGTGAGCAGGTGGGGGGGTGGTACCCGACGCCGAGGACTGGGAGGACTGAACATGCAAGCCAGAGCTTGTGGGTAGAGAGCTACGGCGAACTTCCAAGCGCCCGGCTCCATTGCGCTCGCTGGTGTTGGGCGGGGAAACGGGCATGGGCGGGGTATTGGCGCTGAAAGATATGGTGGCTAACTTGGAGCGAATCTCCTCGGGGCTTGCACCAGCCAGACTTCCGGTGCTCCCCCGTCGCTGGGGCGAGTCGCGTCGACGACCAAACAGCGGCATGCTGTCTCGTCGCAGAGTTACGCACAGATACTTTTTTTTTTCGACTAATGGCGGCACTGCCGCACGTGGAACCCTCCAAGGTCACCGCTCCATCTCGCCCCGCTGTGATCAGCTCCACCTACCACATCAACCAACACCGCACATCATGATCAAATCACCCCCACACAAAACGCAACACTCGACCAACCAGTCCCAACCCCTCCACCCTCGGGCCCCGCCCCCACCCTCGCCCGTCTGCTACACCGCACCGCGGCCCTGCTCACCCGCGATCGCCCACAAGACTCGGTCCGAGACACATCCAAACTTGCGCGCCGGCTCCTCCTCCTCGTCGTCGTCGTCTATGCTTTTGTTGTTGCACGACCCTCGAAAATCTGACAATTTGACTCTCTCCTCGCTTTACTCTCTCTCTCTCGCTTTACTCTCTCCTCGCTTTACTCTCTCTCGCACGCTTTTCTTTCTCTCTCACTTCCTTTCTCTTATCTCTTCACACACACACACTCTCTCTCTCTCTCTCTCTCTTTACTCTCTTCTCCTCCTCTTTTTACGTGTGGTAATTTTGCTGTATCTTACTCCGTCCCTCCTGAATACTTAATCTCAACTCTACCCCTCTTAGCTCAACTGCATTTATATTTCAAAGTGTGATAATAATCATTCTATCGCTTAGGCGATCTCCCTCCCTCCGCCCTCCTCCCGAACACGGCGCTGATCGAGCTCTGTGGGCAGCGGCGTCATGTTCGGCGTGAGCTTGAATCAGCTCATGCTGGCTGCTGATGAGGCGGGTATGTTATTTCAGACTGAGCATGGAGGAAGACCATGTTCGCTGTCTTGAAGATCATGTGCATCACGCCCTCACTCAACGCCCCCGCCCTCCACCCATGCGTCTGCCCACGCTTAAATTTACTCCCGCTCACCACCGCCCTCGCTCGTTGTTCTGCGCCTTGGCTGGCCGTCTTCTCCTTAGCGCCAACTCTGCCGCACGGTCTGGTTTATTTGTGTGAGCATCTTCATGACGGTGCCGTGGTCTCTGACAAGCTGAGCAAAACTTCAGCCCACTCCATCTACGCCATTGTTGAGGCAGACGTTTCAGAGACCAGGTCCGCACGGCCAGCCCACCCCATGAGCCCGCTCTCCTGCCTCGGCGTGCCGCGTGCACTTTCAACAAAGCAACTAGATTTGTCACTTACCACACCCCGCCGCCCATGCCCTTGCCTTAGCCTTGAGGACGGGCGTCGTGCTGTGGAAGGTCAATATGACCTGACCAATGCTGCCGCAAGCGCACCGAGCGCACCGCCCCCGGAAGTTTGCTACCATCTTTTGCGCGCTTTTGTGCGCGAGCTGCCCCACTCCATTGTACCAGAAGCCATGTTTCGCAAAGCTATTGACCTGGCCACCGCCCATGCTGCCGTGCGTTTTTTTTTTTTCACTTGTCCTTCCCTGGTTGGCCCGCCTCCTCCGAGCGGCTGTGGTTGGGTACTCACTTTGCCATGGACATCTGTCAGTCTTGCCTGAGTAGCATTCGCCAGCACCCGGGCTATGAGGCGTTTGTGTCCGAGTACATGCGTGATGAAATGAGCGCCAGCTCCCTCTCCGCCTGGCTTCGTAACGATGAGGCTGTCCTCGTTGGCAATTATGGTGCGTAGAGCCTCCCAAGTGCCCTTGGCGCTGCTCATCAGATCTCAAGCTTGCCAGATACCTGCCTTTGCCACTGTTCACTCTGTTTGTGTTTTTCCTTCCTGGGTATGGAAATCAACAGAGGATCGCTCCTGGCTCTCCAACACAGAAAAGGCAAGCCGACGTCAACTGCGCGAGCTCTTCTCCAGAAGCCTCTTGCGTCTGACCACCCCCGGAATATCGGATGCGCTTCACGAGCTCTTCTTTGCCATCCCGTCACCTCGTCGCCGCGTGCTCGAATACCTGATGACAGTCCTGGCTCGCATTGACCTCGTCTACACCCGCGGGCTTGATGAGGTCCGCGCCGCCTGCCGTCCCCCATGAGCTTGCCTCAGACTGACTTGACACCATTCCCTTCCTCAAAGCTGCAATGACGTTCGAATCGCGGATTTTCTCCGTCCACCCTCCCCCTCACACGTAGGATGGTGCTGCTGAATTGCCCTCCTCTCTGATGCCAGTTTTTGCCGAGGATCTAGCCGTCTATCTCATCCGGCCCATGCATCACAAAAAAGGTGGGTGCTTGTCAAACGGGTCCCGGACTTTGCTTCATTTGGCTTTTCATCCGGACCCTCTTGGACCGTCACCTACTATACGTCAGGACAAACCTCCGTGGAGCGACGCTTACAGCAACAATATCAAGTCATCTGCTTCCTTATTTTTGCCACCTTTATCAAGCGCAAGGTGCAGCACCACCGCCCTCGCGTCGATTCCTCACCCTGACTTGCACGCCTCTTGACACGCCATCATGTTGACAACTGCCTGTATACGGACCCGCTGTTGATAGCAAAATCTGTTATCCACCAGCGAGCGCGACCAGCTGGAATGGAGCAATGAAAAACACCTTGAGCATGAATTTGGCCAGCTCATCAACATGTCCGCTTCGACGCCCCGCCTTCGTGTATGTTCCAATGCTCGCGTGCATTCGTATCCCCATCTGACTCGCACGCGGCCCGTCATCTGGTAACCGTGGCCTGATCGCCGCATTAACTGGTTGCCTCGCATGTCATACAGTCGTCGCGACAACGACAGCCCAGCACATCGTCATCCCAATCTCTTCCGTACGTGTTCTTACTTCTGCCTCCGTTCACCTCCCTCGTTGCTTGCCTGATCTTAACGCTATGCTTGATCCAACATGCTGATCAGGACTCTGCAATTGGAAAGACCAAGCTCGCATAATCAGCTCCCCCGCGCCCCCAGCTCTAGTTCGATTACCAAGAGCCCTGCGTCAAACCACGTCGATGCTTCGCTGGAGACGCGATCCTCGACGCACCACACTGTTGACCTGATTGAGCACTCTGATCATGTGTGCGAGACTCTTGTCATGCGCGCGCCCCACGCTCCTGTCCAACCGATCCCACTCCCTCATGAGGTGAGTGTCACTGTCTCTGCGCTCGGAGTACAGCCGCAACAAGTTGACCGATGACCGTTTGCCCCGAAGCTTTGACCTCACAGCATGCCTGCATATAGTTTCAGGCCTCTCCGCCCGTGACTGTTACTCATGATCCGAGCAAGAGCAATGTGCTTGAGCAATGCACTGTGTTACGAGAATGGCTCTCGGAGCCCTTTTGCGCCCATCCTAGCTGGCCCATGGTGCGGCTTGCATGAACATGTGGCCGATGCACGGCTCTTGCACGTCTGCTCCACGAACCTTCCAAATTCACCAATCTTATGTTTGTAGCTGGACTATTTTGCGCTGTGTCAACTTTCAGGACTGGATCGCACTTGTCCACCCGCGACCAATGAGTCTGCTCCCTCGCTCAAAGGTGCGGCCGATACCACTTGAATTTGTTACAGTGTTTTGTTTTGTTTTTCTTGGCTGCACTCACGGCCGTATACTGTTGTGGTCTGCGAAAATAGCGCCTGGCGCCGGGCTCGGACACCTACTTCACGATCAGGTGGACCTCGACAGTTCGCGCGCCTTTCACGACGTCACGAAGGTTGGTGCTACAACAGCAAAGCTGCGCCTCGTCGCGCACGAGTCCGAGTAGTTGATTCACTCCTTGTGTACCCTTGGGCGTGCTCAACTCATTGTCTCAGGCCAACCTGCTGGAAGCCCCCATCATGGAGGCCATCAACTTTGACTATGCCCATGCTTTATTCCCTCGGTGCGTTGGCATTTCTTCTAGTCGCCAGACTCTGAACGAGAGTGCGTCGTGCCTCATTCTCCGATGCTTCGGGCGACCATAGCACAATTGACCTGCGAGCCACGCAAGAAGCGGTGCCAACTTCTGCGCGCAAATGGATTTTAGGGGCAGCCCAACAGGTTTGTCACATTTTGCCAAGTCGTAACCAAGCCTGTCTTACAGAACGCGATGGTCTGACATCACTTGCGATGTGTGGCCCTCAGCATAAGGAGGCCTTTCCTTTTGACCAGGACGATCGATTCATGCGCATGACGTGTGTATCGCCTTATCCATCCATGTCCATCGCGGTGTCCCTCTTTTCTTCTTGTTCGCGGAAGTGTTCGTTTTGCCAGTGCTCCGCAAGACTCATTCTTCTGAAATTCTTTCTTCTTCCTTGTCTTGCTTTGGTTTTTTTTTTTTTCTCTCTTTTTTTTTTTTTTTTTTTATCTCCAAGCAGACTGCCCACGAAGAATCCAAGCCGAGCCGAGAGCCATTGTCCAGACTGTGGCAAAGAATTGGGGTCACGTCATGATCTCAAACTAGATCGACGGCCCGAGTGTTGCCGCTACTGTGATCGGTGGTTTTGCCGGACCTGCTGTGCAACCAGATGCCTCTTGCCTTCATATGTGCTGAAGAAAGGCAACTTCAAGGTACGAGGAACAAATGCTCCCCCGCCCACTTCCGTTGCAAGGCCTTTGCTATGACTCCCCAACTGACTATGCCCTTTCTGCTTCTGCTTGGTTTCTTGCTTTAGCCACACGTCGTCTGCCAGCCCTGTGAGCGACACGTGCGCGCATGCATGGATGATCTGGTGCTCAATGTGGCCGAGTTTTCCGACCGTGCCCTCAAGGTTTGTTGTTACCTGACCTGAAGAGCTTCTCTCATAGTCCGGGATCCTGGAAGCACGCCTGCTTCTGCCTGACCCTGCTCGACAACACAGGTTTTCGGCACCAACCTTGTGGAAACGCTTGCGGGTTTGCAGCGGCGACTGCATCAGTGCATTTATGGCATTTTACTTGCAGGTCGTTATATCCAAACGTCTATGTTCGCCATATCTTCCTCTTGTCCTTCGTTCTCCGCATCTTTTCTTTCTGGATTCCCATCGGCTGCAAATTAGACATCTGATTTGAGGTGATTGTTGCTATGTAGGCTGTCCCAGTTGTGATCAGCTCTTGGCCATGATGCCGGCGGACCTCATGCATTATGCAGTGCTATTTGAGGAGCGGCCCTTTCTACGCATCTCCTTTCGACACCTGCTGCAAATGCCGCAAATGGATGTGACAACTCGCTTGAGTGCGTTTGTGGATGTACTCGAGAGTCATGTGCAACGGTGTGCCGTCTGTCGTCGCCTCCCACGAATGTGCAGTGCCGGCACGGCCTGTCATGAGCTCCAATCGGGTGCGACCATGTACAGCATCGACTCGAAACTAGACATATCTGGCATTGACGAGCTGGAGACTACTCTCGAAGAGGAAGAGGAGTCGACAAGCGTCGAGGCCGGACATGCCCAAAAACTTGCGGCCTCGCTGTCACATCCCCTCCCAGCCGACCTCGATCTTGGCTTGCTGCCCCCGCCTGAAGCCGGCTATGGCTCCATCACCATTTGCTGCCGGTGCAAGCGTCCGGCACATGCAGGTTGCACACGTGATCATGTGTGTTTAGCCTGCCACGCTCACAGCCTGCAAGACACGGTTCTGAGCCCCGAAAGTTCTAAGGCCGAGCTTCTGTACCTATCAGCTGACGCCGACTACTTTTCATTCGGTTGATTTTGTTGCTCTTTTTTCCTGATTAATTTCCCCTCTTTTTTTGTTTGTTTTTTTGGCATATAAAACGTTTGAAGACCCCAACGCCAAGTCGGTTGCTGCTCCTGTTCCGAGAACAGGACGACCAACTTTGAGCATGAAGGGTACAAATGGCAGCCAAGCTGCGAATATCTCACAATTAAATTATCCAACGCCAATCTTTTCCAGCTGCAGCAATTAAAAAAATAAAATAAAATAAGCGAACTCGTAGAGAGAGAGAGAGAGAAAAAAAAGATTTTGACTGGAAGAGAGAACAAGAAATTGCAATTTCTTTTTCTTATGCGCAGCAGGTTGCCCGACGAGGTGCTGATTCGTGCCGGCTTGCTGCAGCAGCGGGTCGATGGAGGAGTGATCGATACTCAGCGCTAGGGAGCCGTTCTTGAGTATCGAGGACGCCGCTTTGATCTTGGTTTTGGGTCTCGGCCCGATTACACCCTGATTTTCGCTTTTTCAAGTTGTGCATACGAGCTGTGTTGGCCTGATTGTGCTGGCCAGCAGCCGATTGACCACCGCTGGAGTTTTTGCCGAGCAAAACATGGGCCGTGCGTACGGAAGCCGTTGATCCAGAGCATCACGCGACCTGATGTTGAGCTGTAGCTGATTTGCGTGGGATGAGTCTGGGATTGGCCGTCCAGGGTCAATCTCCAACTCCCTTGATCCGATGAAGCAGCGGCAGGCGCGCATTTCGCGCCGCAGCGCGCCGGTGCTCAGTGCAGTGCACCAGCCCGAGGAGTGGCGGCGGCGAGCTTGGGGTTACGCCTTGGCCAGCTTCTTGGCGCTGGCACTCCTGAGCCATTTGCATTTTGTACCCTTTGCCTGCCTCAAGTCCACTCCCTTTTCAGAAATCCCGAGCTTGGACACCGTTTTGGAGTCGCGGTGGCAGGCTGCCTATCGCCGAGGTGTTTTTCGCACCACCACCGAGCGCTCCCTGCCAAAACGCACCATTCGCAATGGACAGCTATCCTTCTCGCTAGCGCTCAATGAGGGCCGGCAACAAAAGCGCCAGACTCTTGTTACGGCTGCGGCAGCTGCAGCCGATCCCGGTGATCACGAGAACGCTCTTCAGCTTACCCGCCCGTTTATCGAAGCCGATTTCCATTTTGGGAAGGTCGATAGTAACGAGTACCTTTTCATCGTGGACGAGGTAGCAGATCGCGTACGCTGCGGTCCCGTGGCCGACTTGCACCAGCACGCGGTGCTCATCAATCCTTTCCCGCTTGGCTGGCTCTCGGGTTTGCTCGTGCCGTATCTCCTGGAGCACCGACCCCAGGTCATGACTCGTGATGCCCTGACCGCCGGCTTTGCCTTTGCTCAGCGCCTACAAAATCCATATACGCGGCTGGCCTTCAACTCGCTCGAGGCTGGTGCCAGCGTCAACCATCTACACTTTCAATTCTGGCAGTTTGACGCGCCCCTGGCCGTTGAATTGGCAACGCGCCAGCTCTACTTCCGCTTTGGCGAAGAACTGACGCTTCACATCCTTCCTGACGCCCCCGTACACACGCTAGCCGTGGAGTATTTTCGCACCACGGCCACGGGTGCCATCGTTGTTGTGCAACGCATTATTGACCTTCTCTATCAGCATGTCTTGCCGTTTAATCTCGTCTTCTCACGATACTACGTCAATGCGGGTATTTCACCTTCGCGCTCCACCGTGTACATTGTCCTTCGACAGCGCATGCATCCCTTCCCAGGCATTAACATTGGGTTTCCAGAGGTCTCGGGCGAGCTCATCTGCACGTCCTCGTCCATCTACCACTCGGTCACGGCACACAACATTTCACAACATTGGCGTGACAACGTACGCCTTTCGGGCGATCGCTATACCGAGTTCCTCGGCAGCCTAAAACGCCATCTGCCCACCCTTCTTTCCGAGACAACATAGCGCCCCCCTCCTTTCCCTTATTGTTTCAGTTTTCCTGTGGGCTCAACCTGTTTGAGCTGAGAGTGCATCGCCAGAAAGCATCAGACGTTTCTCTGATTCAAGTTTGCTGCAAGCGGCCAATCTACAACAATCGATCGAGCCATTGTGCCATTTTATTTTACATGTCTATTAAATCAGGCAGTCAAGGGCTCGAATCGTCCCTTGACGTGAATGCGTGCAAGGTCCAATACTGAGACCGACAGCTGGCCAGCCAGCTGCACTTTTGGAAGAGAAGGCTTCAAGCACTGCACAGCGCAGGAATTGGCGGCAGCAAAGAAGCGCGGAATAGCGAAAGAGAAGAGGGCCAATAGGCAAGCAAGCAAAGGCCCCTCTCGTTGGGAAAGGGGGACAAAAGGTGCCCCCTAGTCTTGGCGATCTCGAAAGCGCCGATACAACTGCCGCTCCAAGAAAGCATGCCACCCTGTCATCCAAGAGGAGGGAGCAGAAATTGAGCACTGCTGGCAACAAGGCAATCAGCTCGCTTTGGGCCTCCGCCCATCACCGGGCTGGGGTGCAGGCAAAAAAACTTTGGCCGTACCTGTGGTTTGGGAAGGAGAAGTCACAGGGTCTTCATTCTCAAGCAGAGTCAGCTCGACAGGTGTCTTGGGATTGACACGTTGCCAGAAAGCATGAATTTCCCGTGCAGCCTTGTTATGGGGCCTATATAGTGCACCAATGAGAATCAAGCGCACAAGTCTGGCTCGGGCCGTCTGTAACTAGCATAAAAAAGAAGACGGAAAAAAATAGAGGGAGAAAGACATACGTTGCGCTGCCCGTAGTGCAGTATGTGGTGAGGAGAAGCTCGCGCCCACTCTCAAGATCAAAGCACACCTGGAGATTGCCCAAAGGATGAGGGAGTGAAGCGAGAAGTCGATTGCTGCGGACGTGATGTACCTGATAGCCAGTAGTGCAGTAGCGCAGGATTTCGGCGCGAACACGCACGCCCAGAACTGGGTTGAGCAGGAAGGGCAACGCATAGGTACACTAAGATGCCATGTCCACCCATGTCAAGAGCCAGTCTGCGCTTTGAAGCAGAAGCCTACCTTGTTCAGTGTAGACAGCACTCGGGCGCAAGGGCTGAGCTGGGGTCAAGGGCCAAAGGGTTGTCTGTCCCCAGCGCAGCGCAGCTGGGGCACTGTGCTGCTCGATGCGATGGTCTGGATAGATGACCGTCGTCTGTGTGCGAGTCGATCATTTCGAATCATGAGATAAAAAGTCTCGTGCTTGCATCCTCTCGATCACAGGGGAGCACGCACCTCAATGTCCGGCCAAAGCGACAAACCGACACCACCAAAGCCCAGCGCCACGGCCAGCCGCAGCCAGAGAG